>NC_045957.1:38064600-38116400 GCF_010909765.2 Amblyraja radiata | reverse complement strand
GAGAGAGAGAGAGAGAGAGAGGCAGGAAGGAAGAGGAGGAGAGAGTGACAAAGAGAGGAGAGACATAGAGTGGGTGAATGGCAGAGGACGATAAGTAACGCGTGCGGGAGGAGGATGGGGTGAGTGTGAGGGGGAAGAGAAAAGGGTAGTGGAGAGAGAGGAGGAGGTAGAGAGAGAGAGGAGGGTGAGAGGGGAAGGAAGGAGAGTGATGTGGAGAGGAGAATGAAGGGAATGGGGCGGGTGGGGGGGGGGGGATGAAGGATGGTCAGATGGAGGGATGCTGAGGCAGGAAGAGCTAAAGGAGGGAACGGGTGGAAGGAGGAGGTGAATCAAGACGAACCAGGAATAAATGAGGGAGGAGGAGCAGGAAAGAAGGGAAGGTGTGCGCGTGAAGAATAGAGAGAAGAGAGAGAAGGAGAGAGAGGGAAGGACAAAAAAGAAGGGATATTTTTCGCAGGATAGGGTTGACTGTCGTGCTGGCGTAATTCCTGGAGATTGTTCTCCCTTGCCAGGACTTTGTTGAATTGACAACGACTAACGACATGTATTGTGGAGCTTTTAAGTCCAATGACAACACTGGGATGGATATATGTAGCATGCTGCAGCTTTAATGCACCCATGCTGCATGGTTTGAAAGAAAACAGGGATGCCTTAAGTCCCTGTACCTTAACTGGAAGGAGATGTGGACTAAAATGATATGAAATGGTATTGTCAGCAGGGGTGATCAGCAACCAGACATTGCTTCCAAGGTCACTAGAAAGGCCTTGCTGAAACTATCTCAGGGCTTTTCAAATGATATCTCAAAATACACCAGGGTCTATTTAATGAAGCCGTCTTTTTAGCAAGAGTTTCTCACAAGGTCGTGATAGGAGCAGAATTAGGCCATTCGGCCCATCAAGCCTACTCCGCCATTCAATCATGGCTGATCCATCTCTCTCCTAACCCCATTCTCCTGCCTTCTCCCCATATCCCCCGACACCCATACTAATCTATCTCTGCCTTAAAAATATCATATTGACTTGGCCTCCACAGCCTTCTGTGGCAAAGAATTCCACAGATTCACCATCCTCTGGCTAAAGAAATTCCTCCTCATCTCCATCCCAAAGGAATATCCTTTAATTCTGAGGCTGTGACCTCTAGTCCTAGACTCTCCCGCTGGTGGAAACATCCTCTCCACATCCACTCTATCCAAGCCTTTCACTACTTTGGTAAGTTTCAATGAGGTCATACTTGTCCTTCTAAACTCCAGCGAGTACAGGCCCAGTGCCTTGAAACGCTCATCATATGTTAACCCACTCATTCCTGGGATAATTCTCGTAAACCTCCTCTAACCTCTCCAGAGCCAACACATCCTTCCTCAGACATGGGGCCAAAAATAGTTCACAATACTCCAAATGGGGCCTGACCAGCGCCTTATAGAGCCCCAGCATTACATCCCCGTTTTTGTATTCTAACCCTCTTGAAATAAATACCAGCATAGCATTTGCCTTCCTCACTACCTTACTTTCTCTTCTGTTGTCTGCCCATTAGTATATTCATTGAAGGCATTTGTGGCCAAAAGAGTGTTATGATTCTCATGCCCAGATATCCTTCAAGATTGGAGATCAAAGGGTTCGAAGATCTGTTTATTGTCACGAGGTACAGTGAAACTCGAATGACCATGTCAGCCGTGGTTGAGAAAGAGTTTATGCTCATGGCGAGGTTGGTTTGAGGTGGTGTCAGGAGTCCCATCTTACACTCGAGAAGCAAACTGAGACCAGGCCACCTTCCTCAGTAGGCGTAAAGATCCAATGACACTGTTTGAAAGTGAAGCAAGGAATTTATCCTCATTGTCAAGTCCAATGTGCCCCTCAGTCCATGTTACTAAAATGGAATGTTTGGATATCAAGATTATTATTTCACTGATTTTGCTGATCGCAAATTAACAATGGTGTGGGAACAGAGGAAACGGGTTTACCAAAAGTGGACATCTAGATAAGCTGGTTGAAATACGTAGGAAGGAGCTACAGATGCTGGTTTACACTGAAGATGAACACAAAAATGCTGGAGTAACTCAGTGGGACAGGCAGCATCTCTGGAGAGGAGAAATAGGTGGAAGGAACTGCAGATGCTGGTTTAGTTTATTGTCATGTGTAGCGAGATACAGTGAAAAGCTTTTGTTGCATGCTATCTAGTCAGCAGAAAGACAATACATGATTACAATCGAGCCATTTACAGTGTATAGGTACATGATAAGGGAATGATGTTTAGTCCAAGGTAAAGCCAGCAAAGTCTGATCAAGGGTAGTCCAAGGGTCACCAAAGAGGTAGATAGTAGTTCTATCTTAGGTTTCCTCGACCGAAGATAGATGGGGAGTAGGCAGGAACGGGGTACTGATTGGGGATGATCAGCCATGATCACATTGAATGGCGGTGCTGGCTCGAAGGGCCGAATGGCCTACTCCTGCACCTATTGTCTATTGTCTATTGTAAAATGCTGGAGTAACTCAGCGGGACAGTCTGATGAAGTGTCTCGACCCAAAACGTCACCCATTTCTCTCCTGAGATGCTGCCCGTCCCATTGAGTTTCTCCAGCATTTTGTGTCTATCTAAGCTGGTTCAAAGGTATGTGCGATCTTTGCCTTCAGTGCCTACGGTATGGAATGTAAGAGCAGGGAGATTATATGAGAAAAAAAGACTCAAAGTGCTGGTGTCAGACAGCATCCCTGGAGAACATGGATAGGTGACATTTCGGATCGGACCCTTCTTCAGGACTGAAGTTGAGAAGTGTAGACAACATCAGTTACACCGCAGCTGTGAACAGTCTGGTCACGACAGGACAGGAAAGATGTGATGAACAAAAAGGTGCAGAGGAGACTTAAAGGGCTATAATCTACAGGTTCTTTGCCACAGAAGACTGTGGAGGCCTTCTTATGTCTCCCTCGGTCATGGCTGACCATGGATGTCTCCAGGGTGCTATTCCCTATATGGAGGACGCCTGTGCGTGACTTTTTTAACGTGGGGAGACTGGTGCACGACCGGGGACCCTTTTCTGCTGCAGCCTTCATCCGCCTTCCAAGCCGTTGTGACGCTCCACTAAGGTCAGCCATCATCCTCCGCCTGTTCCATCGTTGAGGTCTTGGTTGGATCGCTCTTTGTCAGAGACCTCCCCCTTGACCTTGCCGCCAAGGGTGGCCCTACCAGGAGCATAACTCCAGACGGCATCGCTCTCAGGATCTCAGGTCCACACAAGCTTCTCCACCACGACAAGGTGACAATCCACGGGGAAGGAGGCCAAGTCAATGGATATTTTTAAGGCAGAGATAGATAGATTCTTGATGAGGCGGGTTATGTCGGATCGAATTTTCAGCATTAGGTAGTAGCCCGAGAAAATATATCTCAGACAGGCAGGAGAAAACGGCATTTTAATCCCGCCGCCCCCCCCCCCTCAAAGGCACCAAAGCCGCGCACACGGCCAGTGGCAGAACTGCAGCGCCACTGAATGTAAGTTTTGTAACATACCTAGAGAGGGTAGACAGTCAAAAACCTTTCCCCAAGATTAGAGGGTATAGCTTTGAAGTGAAAGGGGCAAAGTTTAATAGAGATGGGTGCGGCGGGCAAGTTTTTTACACGGAGGGTGGTGAGTGCCAGGAACGCGATGCCAGGTGTGGAGTTGAAGTTCGGCGTGATATTGTTTTTAGCTGTGTACTAGACTAAGTGGGACCCGTTGGGTCCCATGTTCACACGGGAGGGCTGGTCCCCTGATGCAATATTCCACCTCTCCACCAATTCCAATATTGGTGGCCAGTGCGGGGGGGGGGGGGGGGGGGGGGCTTTCTGGAGAGCTGGTATGGGTGTTGTTGGCTGCAGGGACTACTGGTCTCCAGAGGGCTAGTATGGACATTGTGGGCCAAATGGATTCTTGGGGTGGCAGCTCAGTCCCTCAAGCCTGATGTGCTGGCAGCTCACTCACAGCTGGTGGGCTGGCAGTTGACACACGGCTATTCCTTGAAATTCCATTTGAAGCAGAGTGCAAGGCCACCAAATTCAAATCCATTTTCCTACCATTTCAAGCAGGGTGCAAGGCCACCAAATTCAAGTGCAGTTTCTTACCTCTTTGAGCAGGGTGCAAGGCCACCAAATTCAAGTGCAGTTTCCAACCACTTCAAGTAGGGTGCAAGGCCACCAAATTCAAGTGCAGTTTCCAACCACTTCAAGTAGGGTGCAAGGCCACCAAATTCAAGTGCAGTTTCATACCACTTCAAGCAGGGTGCAAGGCCACCAAATTCAAGTGCAGTTTCATATCATTCAAGGAGGGTGAAAGGCCACCAAATTCAAATGCAGTTTCATACCATTTCAAGCAAGGTGAAACCACCATAAAACCACACAAAACACCACACTCACAGTTCAGTAGACATTCAGTGTGTTCAGTTGATTCACAGCTCAGACAGAGTTGTGAACTCTCCCTCCTCCATCATGCAGAGACTGAGCCACACCCACACTTCCATGTTTTATAATCCCTCCCCCTTCCACCGGGAAAGGTGTGGCCTTCATGGCGTGATTGACAGGAGAGAGATTCTCAACATTTTTTAAACACTAATAACACTTTTATTTTTCATTGATGGGAAGAATCCTCTGCACCTGATCAGCGGAGAGGGAGCAAAAATCACAGCCGTAAGTGGTAGCGTTTTGCCTAAAATCAATATAGTGCAAACAGGAAGTTGTCAAGTTTAGACAAACAACCCTTTGCAGTGCCTTTTCACTTCAACCCAAAACCCGTACAAACAACCATTTGCAATGCATTTTCACTTCATCCCAAACAACCATTTGCAGTGCATTTTTACTTCAACCCAAACAGCCATTTGCAGTGCATTTTTACTTCAACCCAAACAACCATTTGCAGTGCATTTTTACTTCAACCCAAAAAACCATTTGCAGTGCATTTTTACTTCAACCCAACCCCCCCCCCCCCAAACAACCCTTTGCAGTGCCTTTTCACTTCAACCCAAAACCTCCCAAATAACCCTTTGCAGTGCATTTTTACTTCAACCCAAACCCCCCCCTCCCCAAACAACCATTTGCAGTGCATTTTTACTTCAATCCTACAACCCCCTAACAACCATTTGCTAAGCATTTTTACTTCAACCCAACCCCCCCCCCCCCGCCAAACAACCATTTGCAGTGCATTTTGACATCAATCCAAACCCCCCCCCCAAACAACCATTTGCAGTGCATTTTTACTTCAACCCCAAACCCCCCCCCCAAACAACCATTTGCAGTGCATTTTTACTTCAACCCAAACAATCATTAGCAGTGCATTTTTACTTCAACCCAAACAACCATTTGCAGTGCATTTTTACTTCAACCCAAACAACCATTTGCAGTGCATTTTTACTTCAACCCAAACAACCATTAGCAGTGCATTTTTACTTCAACCCAAACAACCATTTGCAGTGCATTTTTACTTCAACCCAAACAAACATTTACAGTGCATTTTTACTAATGCACTGCAAATTTTAAAACGTGCCGGGCGATGAAAGGCACCGTGAATGGGCCTATGTCATGCATAAAAGCTCTGCTCTATGATCTTTGCTCTACCAGAACGTCTCCCTCCTCCAATCACCGCGCTCTATCCTCAGTCCCACCTCCCAACTTCCGCCTCTGACCGACACCTCCCTCCTCCAATCATCGCGATTAATCTTCATGTCCTGCCCCTCCCCCCCCCCCCACTGCCTGCTGACCAACGTATCACTCGTCCAATCGGCGCCCTCGATCATCAGTCCCACCCCCACTGTCTTGCGGAAAGCGGAGATTTTTAATAGATTTTTTTTCGCCAAATTTCAAAATCTGGATTACTAAACATGGGGGGGATTGTCCCGCACCTCTCATAACATGGAGGGACTCGTCCCCCCTGTCCTCCCCTGGGATTTCCGCCCAAGCTCGAGGTCATGCATTAGGACTATATAGAACGTCTATGTAGGTAGCAGAAGGAGCACATCGCCTCACAAACTGTACACCCATTGTCCCCTTTGCCCGCCTGTGAGCGCACGGTGGCACAGCGGTAGAGTAGCTGCCTTACAGCGCCAGAGACCCGGGTTCGATCTTGACTATGGGTGCTGTCTGCGCAGAGTTTGTACTTTTTCCCCGTGACCTGCGTGGGTTTTCTCCGGGATCTCCAGTTCCCTCCCACACTCCAGACGTACAGGTTTGTTGGTCAGTTGGCTTGGTTAAAAATTGTAAATCGTCCCCGGTATGTGTAAGGCAGCGTTAATGTGCGGGGATCGCTGGTCGGCGCGGTGGGACGAAGGGCCTGTATTACTAAACTAAACTAAACTTCCCGCACCGTATGGGGGAAGCCTGCAGTACCCACATGGCCCTCGTTACGTCTTCAGAAACAGCCAAACTGGAATGGGAGCAAGTCATCCTTTATGTCAAGTGGCAGCTAACGAAGAAGACAATAGACAGTAGGTGCAGGATGAGGCCATTCGGCCCTTCGAGCCAGCACCGCCATTCAATGTGATCATGGCTGATCATCCCCAATCAGTACCCCGTTCCTGCCTTCACCCCATATCCCTTGAATCCACTATCTTTAAGAGCTCTATCTAACTCTCTCTTGAAAGCATCCAGAGAATCGGCCTCCACTGCCTTCTATGACTCAATATATGGACATCAGGGGGAAAAATCAACTCTATAGGACACACCATCCAAAACAGAAATTGATTTTCTATTTTTACCATCTAGTTCTAATGGTTGCTGATGTCATCTTTAAAATATATACCTCACCATCAATAAGTCCTGCATTCTTGGAGCAATCCATGTTATCCCGATATTCGTGCAGAATAATTGAAGCTATGAGTGAGACTGCTTAGACTGTCTGCACGAAATTTGTACGGAGTTTGTTTTTCAGTCTGAAGAAGGGTCTTGACCTGGAATGTCACTCATTCCTTCCTCCAGAAATGCCGCCTGTCCCGCTGAGTTACTCCAGCTTCTTGCTTCCATCTTCTGCTTAGACATTAATTGTCCTCTTTAGAACGAAAGACTGAGGAGAAACGTCATTGAGGTCCATGAAATAATAATAATAATAATAATAATAATAATAATAATAATAATAATAATAATAATAATAATAATAATAATAATAATAATAATAATAAATGTATTTGTATAGCACATTTAAAAGCAACTCACGTTGACCAAAGTGCTTCACATCAGTGCAGGTACTAATTTAATACATACAACGGCACACAGACCTAACAATACATACATGAACTGTTTACAGCGCCCCCTCAGAGGGCCTCAAAAACGCTAGGGAGTAGAAATAGGTTTTGAGTCGTGACTTAAAGGAGTCGATGGCGGGGGCAGTTCTGATGGGGAACGGGATGCTATTCCACAGTCTAGGTGCTGCAACCGCAAAAGCGCGGTCACCCCTGAGTTTAAACCTAGACCGCGGGATAGTCAGTAGCCCCAAGTCGGCCGACCTGGGGGTCAAATTATGAGAGTCAAAAGCTGGGATAAAAGGACCTGTTAACCTTCGAGATGGATTGGAACCAGGGACCATGTATTTAAAGTTATTGACAGAAGGATTAGTGTTTCACAGGTTCTTAGCATTAAGCGGCGTGGAAACAGGCTCTTTTGCCCAACATGTCGGTGCCCAGCAAGATGTACCCTGTAAGTTAGTCCCACTTGCCCCCATTTGGCCCATCTCCCTCAGTGCCTTCCTTATCCATGTGCCTGTCCAAATTAATTTTAAGTATTGATTTTTGTATCTGCCCTGACTACTTCCTCCGGTAGCTCGTTCCATATATCCACCTCCCTCTGTGAGGAATAGTTTCCCCTCAGATACCCCTTAAAGTTTTCCTCTCTCATATGCCTTCTCCTTCTGAATCCACTGCCCTGCGAAAAAAACCTTATCAATTCCCCTCATAATGTGACATACCTCTATAATATCACCCCTCAGCCTCCTGCACTCCAAGGAATAAAGTCTTGGTCTGACCAAGCTCTTCCAATAGCTCAGGCCCTGGAAACCAGCACCACTAATGTTTTCAACCATGATGATGAGATATGGCATATTGATCGGCGTGGGCAAGTTGGGCTGAAGGGCCTGTATCCATGCTGTATGACTCCAGTCTACCCCACGACAGAAGGGGAGGATTTGTACAGTTTATAGACAATAGACAATAGGCAATAGGTGCAGGAGTAGGCCATTCGGCCCTTCGTGTCAGCACCGCCATTCAAAGTGATCATGGCTGATCATCCACAATCAGTACCCCGTTCCTGCCTTCTTGCCATATCCCATGACTCCACTATCTTTAAGAACTCTATCTAACTCTCTCTTGAAAGCATCCAGAGAATTGTCCTCCACTGCCTTCTGAGGAAGAGAATTCCACAGATTCACAACCCTCTGTGTGAACATTTTTTCCTCATCTCCATTCTAAATGGCTTACCCCTTATTCTTAAACTGTGGCCCCTGGTTCTGGACTCCCCCCAACATCGGGAACATGTTTCCTGCCTCCAGCTTGTCCAAACCCTTAATAATCTTATATATTTCAATAAAATCCACTCTCATCCTTCTAAATTCCAGAGTATACAAGCCCAGCCGCTCCGTCCTATCAACATAGACAGTACCACCATCCCGGGAATTGACCTCGTGAACCTACGCTGCACTCTGTCAATAGCAAGAATGTCCTTCCTCAAATTGTTTGATAACACGGGGAAGAAGGATCTCCTGTGGCGTTCTGTCCTACATCTTGGTGGAATCGGTCTGTTGCTGAAGGTGCTCCTCAAGTTGACCAATGTGTCATGGAGGGGGTGAGCTGTATTGTCCAGGATGCTCCGCAGTTTGAGGAGCATCCTCCCCTCCAAGACCAACTCCCATGAATCCAACTCTGCTCCCCTGACAGAGCCAGGCTTCCTGATGAGCTCATTAGGTCATGTGATAGGAGAAGAATTAGTCCATTCGGCCCATCAAGTCTGCTTCACCATTCAATCATGGCTGATCTATCTCTCCCTCCTAACCCCATTCTCCTGTCTTCTCCCCATAACCCCGTACTAATCATCTTGTGGCATTTAAAACACATAATAACTGGAGGAAAACAATTGTGCCTAAGATGTGATTGCGCTGGCAAGGAGGCAGAACAGATTTACAAACTTACTGCCGGAACTGCACATCTGCAGCAAACAGGAAATTTGAATAAGCCAGGCTTGCTTCCTCTGGAGCAGAGGGAACTGGGAGGAGATTAACAAAGTCATGGAAGACTCATAGGTTGAATCTACCTCCCTTACCAGGTTAGTTCAACATGGGGGGCACAGATTTAAAATAAATGGTATACGGATTAAAGGGGAGAAGAGGAAAGGATTATCATGCATAGAGTGGGAGGAGACGAGAATTCACTGCTGGAACTGTGACAGACAAAGAAACCAACACAATTTTTAAAATACTTGTGCAGGAAGGAACTGCAGATGCTGGATTAAACCAGAGATAGGCACAAAAAGCTGGAGTAACTCAGCAGGTCAGACAGCATCTCTGGAGGAAAAGAATAGGTAATGTTTCGGGTCGAGATCCTTATTCAGACTGAGAATCAGGGGAAAGGGAAACGAGATATAGAGAGATATAGAACTAATGAATAAAAGATATGCCAAAACAAGTTATGATGATAAAGGAAACCGGCCATTGTTAGCTGTGGGCTGGGTGAAAACGAGTTACAGACAATGAGACTCAACAAGACGACTTGGAAGCTGGTACAACTTGGGTGGAGGAGGGATGGAAAGAGGGGATGCAACGGTTACTTGAAGTTAGAGAAATCGATATTCATACCACTGGGTTGTAAGCTGCTCAAGCAAAATATGAGGTGCTGTTCCTCCAAATTGCGCTGGGCCTCACTCTGTCAGTGGAGGAGGCCCAGGACAGAAAGATCAGTGTGGGAATGGGAAGGGGAGTTAAAGCGTCTGGCAACTGGGAGATCGGTCCAGGTGGACTGAGCGGAAGTGTTCAGCAAAAGGATCGCCCAGTCTACGTTTGGTCTCGCCGATGTACAAGAGTCCACACTTTGAACAGAGTTAGATAGGGATATCTAAAGGGGCTGTCCCACTAGGGCGACCTAATCCACGTGTTCTGGCGAGTTTGCCCTCGACTCATACTTGCAGCATGGTCGACACGAGGTCCTAGGAGGTCTTTGTAACTCTCCTTCATGCTCGAGAGTGGTCCCCGTGTACTCGAGGCCTCAGCTAGGTCGCGGCGTATTTTTCAACGTTGAAAAATGCCCGTGAGTAAAAAAAGGTCGCCATGGGAAAAATCGATACTTTGTTTACTCGTAGGTTTAGTCGTAGTAGGTCGTCATGTTAGTCGTAGGTAATCGAAGGCAGTCGAAGGTAGTCGTAGATAGTCTTCATCATAGTCGAAGGGAGGTCGAAGGAGGTTGTCTGCACTCTCCACCATTCAGTGTCCAATTTTCCCGAAGTTAGTCGTAGCTAGTCGAAGCTGGTCTTCAACATAGTCAAAGGAGGTTGAAGGAGGTCTTCTACATAGTCGAAGGAGGTCTTCAAACTCTCCTAAACTCTTCTAAACTCGCCAATTAGGTCACCCAAGTGGGACAGCCCCTTAACTGTCGTAATCCAGGGACATGGGGAGAAAGCAGGAACGGGATGATCAGCCATGATCATATTAAATGGTCGTGCTGGCTCGAAGGGCTGAATGGCCTACTCCTGCACCTATTTGTTTATGTTTCTATGTTTTAAAATACTGAAAATGATCTTGAAAACAAGTAAGCTATGAGGTGATGGATCTGAAAGAACATTAGATCAGAGTGCACTTCTTTCAATTGTCATGAACATAATGGACAAAATGACCTTCAATGTACATTTTCAATAATTATATTAAGGCAGCAATCAGCTAAATACTTAGCCCTTTAACTCTATTGATTCACTGTGGGGAGAAATAAATATGGCTGGTTACTGCAGACATCTCATTTCCAGACTAATGGAAAACATCTAAACCTTTCAAATCAGTATAAGATCTCTGCTAACTATTAACTAATTTTCTATTGTTGAACACCAACCCATCTATGTTTACGTCCAAGTCATTTATATATATATATATATATATATATATATATATATCACAAACAGCAGAGGTCCCAGCACAGATCTCCACTGGTCACAGACCTCCAGCGGGAATATTGTCCCTCCACCATAACCCTCTGTCTTCTATGACTAAGCCAGTTTAGAATCCGTGTGTAGCAAGGAACTGCAGATGCTGGTTTAAAGCGAAGATAGACACAAAAAAGCTGGAGTAACAGCGGTTCAGGCAGCAACTCTGGAGAAAAGGAACGGGTGACGTTTCGGGCCGAGACCCTACTTCAGACTGAGAGTCAGGGGAGAGGGAAACGAGAGATATAGACAGTGATGTAGAGAGATGTAGAACAAATGAATGTAAGATATGCAAAAAAGTAACAATGATAAACTTCTTGCGTATTCTTCTTGCGTATGGCGTGCACAGCCTAAAGTTGCAGATCAAGGGTGGACATCCAGGCCAGGACAGCATCAGTTACTGGGTGGATGGCTTTGATGCCACCAGGGAAAAGCCTCAGTGGGCAGTCATTCACTGTGTGTGGGATGGTCTGGATGTCCGCAGTCACAAGTAGGGCTGCCTGTCATCCCCCACTTATGCAGGTGATGGGCTGTTCCTGCATGGAGGGTGCGGGTTCTGTTCAGGGTTAGCCATTGCTTGCGATGGAGGTCAAACCCCAGTGGTTTCACCGTAGGATCTGTGATGACCTCTCCGTTGTTGGTGTTGGCATCTTTCCAGGCTCTGCGCCACTCAGTCTTGGTCAAAGTCTTCCAGGGATTTAACGGAAGACCAGAAGGGTTTGTGGGACTTCAGGCGCATGTTGGGCAGATTGTTCAAGACAGCATGGATGGGAAGGTCAGGGTTAGTTAGCCTCGATGGTGCACCAATCTTTCAACATCCTCTCCCTTCTGCGTATGCTGGGAGGGGCGATATGAGAGAGGACAGGGAGCCACTGCAAAGGTGTTGACTTAAGCGTCTCTGTGATGACCCACATTGCAGAGTGAAGGGCAGTGTCAACTCGTTTGGTGTGGCAGCTATTAGCCCAAGCTATTGAGCAAAACTCAGCTGTTGAGTAGACTAAGGCTAAGCTTGCAGTACGGAGGGCGTGTGCATTGGATCCCCAGCTGTTGCCTGCAAGTTTCCTGATGAAGGTACACAAAATTGCTGGGGAAACTCAGCGGGTGCAGCAGCATCTATGGAGCGAAGGAAATAGGCGACGTTTCGGGCCGAAACCCTTCTTCAGACGAAGTTTCCTGATGATGTTGACCCTTGCATTCAGTTTATCAGCCACCCTCAGGTGTTCACGATAGATTGCAATCTTCACGGCAATCAACCCGACCGTGCACAAACAATGATAAAGGAAACAGGCCGTTGTTAGCTGTGTGCTAGGTGAAAACGAGTTACAGACAATGAGACTCAACAAGACGACTTGGAAGCTGGTACAACGGCTTGGGTGGGGGAAGGATAGAGAGAGGGGATGCAAGGGTTACTTGAAGTTAGAGACATCAAAATTCATACCGCTGCATTGTAAGCTGTCCAAGCGAAATATGAGATGGTGTTCCTCCAATTTGCGTAATTCCAGTTTTTAATCCATCTGACCAAGTCACCGTGAATTCCATGCAACTTAAGTATGTTCAATTCTGGTCGCCATACTATGGGGTGCGCAGTACTCACCCAAATGTAGCATCCCAATCTCATCGTAATTGTAATCGTAATTGTAAATTGTCCCGTGTGCGTGCACGATAGTGTTAATATGTGGGGATCGCTGGTCAACGCAGACTCGGTGGACAGAAGAGCCTGTTTCTGCGCTGTATCTCTGAACTAAACTAAATTATACTGTCCTCCACCAGAATATGCATCTCTCATAATCTCTCACTGTCTCACCCCCCCTTCCACCTATATCCCTTCCTCTGGTTTCACATTACACTCCACATGTATTCTTTTCATCTTTGACCATTGTCCATCCATCCTCCAAATCCCCTCGCTTTGTATCCACCTATCACTTACCAGGCCGTGTGCCGTAACGAACCTCTTGTCCAGCTTTCTTTCCCCAATACAATTAGACTGTACAAGGCTCCCGACCCAATGCTGCCTGACCTGCTAAGTTACCCCAGCACTTTGTGTCTTTTTTTGTAAATCAGCATCTGCAGTTCTGTGTCCCTGTAGCAAGCATATGGTTGCACTGGATTCGAGATTCAAGATTGAAGAGAGTTTATTGTCATGTGTCCCTGATAGGACAATGAAATTCTTGCTTTGCTTCAGCACAACAGAACATAGTAGGCATTGACTACAGAACAGATCAGTGTGACAATATACCATTATATAAATATATACACATATGAATATATAAACTGATAAAGTGCAAATAAACAGATAATGGGCTATTAATGTTCAGAGATTTGTCCGAGCCGAGTTTAATAGCCTGATGGCTGTGGGGAAGTAGCTATTCCTGAACCTGGACGTTGCAGTCTTCAGGCTCCTGTACCTACCTGAAGGTAGCAGGGAGATGAGTGTGTGGCCAGGATGGTGTGGGTCCCTGATGATATTGCCAGCCTTTTTGAGGCAGCGACTGCGATAGGTCCCCTCGATGGAAGGGAGGTCAGAGCCGATGATGGACTGGGCAGTGTTGACTACTTTTTGTAGCCGAGAGTCCTCCTTGACATACGGACTCTCCGTAACCTTCTCAGGAAGTAGAGGCGCTGATTGAGTGTGGAGGACATTCATCTTGACGTCAAGAGCTTCAAGAGTATTTAATTGTTATATCTACCAAAGCGGAACACTGAAATTATTACAACAGCATGACTGGTTTGTAAACACAGAACTCAATAGATAGCATAATGAACAAACAGAAAAGTGTAGATTAATTAGATATTTTACAATCTAGTACAAAACAAAATAAAAGCCCGACTTCCCAAATGCAATTAAGACTTCACCCATAGACAGGATCAAACCCGGGTCTCTGGCATTGTAAGCGCTGTAAGGCATCTACTCTACCGTTGCGCCACCATGCCACATGTTAGAGATACAGCGTGGAAACAGGCCCTTCGGCCCACCGAGTCCGCGCCGACCAGTGATCACCGCACACTAGCACCATGCTACACACTAGGGGCAATTTACAATTTTGACAAATCTGTACGTCTTTGGAGTGTGGGAGGAAACTGAAGATCTTGGAGAAAATCCACACAGTCACGGGGAGAACGTACTAACTCCGTACAGACAAGCACCCGTAGTCAGGATCGAACCCGGGCCTCTGGCGCCGTAACTCTACCACTGCTCCACTGTGCAGCCCTTAATAGAAGGATAGAAGGAATGGGAGACATTTCGGGTCGAGACCCTTCTTCAGGCTGAGGGTCAGAGAGAGGAAGACATAGAGATATGGAAGGGTACGGTGTGAAAACGAGACATCAAAGGGGACGAAGTTCAAGGAAAATGTAGAATAGATCATTGTTATCTGGGGGAAGGTGACAACGAGGTATACAGAGAAAAAAATGTAAACAGGCGGACAGTCGGAGAACCAGGATGGGGTGGGATGGAGAAGGAGGGAACGCAAGTGTTACTTGGAGAAATTAATATTCCTACCACTGGTGTGTAAGCTGCCCAAACAAAATATGAGGTGCTGTTCCTCCAATTTACGTTAGGCCTCACTCTTCCACTGTTTTGATAAATACTGTAATCCGTTGCCAGCATATTCTGTTTTATTTTCAGATTTCCTGCCTCATATCTGTAACTTCTCAGTTTATCGCTCTCTGCTGAGTTCCCAGTGATGGAGAGGTGGGCAGTTTCAAACAGCTCTATAGGACTTTGGTTAGGCCCCATTTGGAGCCCTGCGGGCAGTTCTGGGCACCCCATTACAGGAAAGATGCGGAGGTTTTGGAGAAGGTATAGAGAAGGTTTACAGAATGCTGACTGGATTAAAGGGTTTCAGCTACAGGGAGAAGTTGGATAGACTTAGTTTGTTTTCCCTGGGAGGCCAGAGGTTGAGGAGAAACAAAGTGAGCTTTGAACATGGACTCCCAAGATCCCTCTGCACATCAATGCTGTTAAGGGTCTTGCCAATAACTGTATTCGCTTTTCTTACACTCACCCTCCTAAACTCCATCTGCTATTTCTTCGCCCGTTTCTGCAACTGATCAATATCCTGCTCTACATTCTGACAACATTCCTCGCTGTTTACAACTCCTCCAATTTTGGTGTCGTAAACAAACGTACTCACCAACCCATCTACCTTTTCCGTCTATAGACACAAAAAAGCTGGAGTAACTCAGCGGGACAGGCAGCATCTCCGGCGAGAAGGAATGGGTGACGTTTCGGGCCGAGACCAAAACGGCACCCATTCTTTTCCTCCAGAGATGCTGTCTGACCAGCTGAGTTACTCCAGCTTTTTGTGCCTATCCCTGGTTTAAACCAGCATCTGCAGTTCCTTCCTGCACAAGTATTTAAAAACTTTTGTTGGTTTCTTTGTCTGTCACACTTCCATCAGTGAATTCTCGTCTCCTCCCACTCTATGCATGATAATCCTTTCCTCTTCTCCCCTTTAATCCGTATACCATTTATTTTAAATCTGTGCCCCCATGTTGAACTAATCTGGTAAGGGAGGTAGATTCAACCTATGAGTCTTCCATGACTTTGTTAATCTCCTCCCAGTTTCCTCAGCTCCAGAGGAAGCAAGCCTGGCTTATTCAAATTTCCTCTTTGCTGCAAATATGCAGTTCCGGCAGTAAGTTTGTAAATCTGTTCTGTCTCCTTGCCAGCGCAATCATATCCTAGGCACAATTGTTTTCCTCCAGTTATTATGTGTTTTAAATGCCACAAGATGATTAGTATGGGTGTCAGGGGTTATGGGGAGAAGACAGGAGAATGGGGTTAGGAGGGAGAGATAGATCAGCCATGATTGAATGGTGGTGTAGACTTGATGGGCCGAATGGGCCGTGAGTTCATCGCGAAGCATGGCCCCGTCCTGGGATGTCCAGCGATACTGTCTGACCCACTGAGTTACTCCAGCTTTTTGTGTCGATCTTCGGTTTTAAGATTCAAGATTCAATTTAATTATCACATGTACCAATTAAGGTACAGTGAAATTTGAGTTACCATACAGCCATACTAAGTAAAAAGCACAGCCACATAAAGTAAAATTTAACATAAACATCCACCACAGCAGAATCCACATTCATCACTGTGATGGAAGTTCAATCATCTTCCTCTGCAGTTCAACCAGCATCTGCAGTTCCTTCCTACACATTCACATCTAGGTCATTTATATATTCTCTCTTGTCTTTTCATCTCTGGCCTTTGTCGGATCATCTCTCTATCAAAACCCTCCCTTACCTGTAACCACCTATCACTCACCAGGCCTTGTGTTGCTCCCTCTCTTTCCAGCATGTGAAAATAGGCCCTACGACCCAACTTGCCCACACCGGCCATCATGTACCAGCTACACTAGTCCCACCTGCCTGCATTTGGCCCATATCCATCCAAACCTGTCCTATACATGTAGCTGTCTAACTGTTTCTTAAACGTTGGAATAGTCCTAGCCTCAACTACCTCCTCTGGCAGCTTGTTCCATACACCCACCCCCCTTTGTGTGATGTCATTCCCCCTCAGATCATACTGGAAGAGAGAAGGTGGGAGACAGTGAGAACGGGAGGGAAGCATGGAATGCCAACGTCCCCGGGTGTTGTACCTCTTGTGAACAGGTTCACCCACTTAGAAGCTGTCGGGACAGAAGAGGTGTTTACACTGGGCGGCGGACTGGCTTTTGATGCGAATAGGGCTGTTGAGCCAAAACCAAAAAGGCCTAAGGCAGGCAACGCCATTGTAGTGGGAGACTCCATTGTGAGAGGTACGGACAGGGGTTTCTGCGGCAACAGACGGGATGCGAGGATGGTGTGCTGCCTTCCTGGTGCCAGGATCCAGGATGTCACGGACAGAGTGCAGAAAATCCTGAAGGGCGAAGGTGAACATCCGGAAGTGGTAGTGCATGTCGGCACAAACGATGTCGGAAAGAAGTGGATGAATATTCTGCAGCGTGACTTTAGAGAGCTCGGAAAAATGCTGAAAAGCAGGACCTCCAGGGTTGTTATCTCCGGTGTGTTTCCAGTTCCTCGTGCTGGCGAGAGCAGGAACAGGGAGATACGGGACCTGAACGTGTGGCTGAGGAACTGGTGCACGGGGCAGGGATTTAGATTCTTAGATCACTGGGATCTGTTTTGGGGTAAGGGGGAACTGTACAAAAGGGACGGATTGCATCTTAACAGGTGTGGGACCAGCATTCTGGCAGGCAGGTTTGCCACTGCTACACGGGTGGTTTTAAACTGAATAAGGGGGGGTGGGGTGTCGAATGGGATAGTGGAGGATGGAGTTAAAGGGAAAGGGTTTCTTAAATGTGTGAGCGTAGAGACAGAGGGGTGTAAAATGAGGGTAGAAGCAATAGGTAGCAAGGTGAAAAGTAAAGTGGCAGGCAGACAAAACCAGGGCAAAAATCAAAAAGGGCCACTTTTCAACATAATTGTATAAGGGGTAAGAGTGTTGTAAAAACAAGCCTGAAGGCTTTGTGTCTCAATGCAAGGAGCATTCGTAATAAGGTGGATGAGTTGAATGTGCAGATAGCTATTAATGACTGTGATATAGTTGGGATCACGGAGACATGGCTCCAGGGTGACCAAGGCTGGGAGCTGAACATCCAGGGATATTCAATATTCAGGAGGGATAGAGAGAAAGGAAAAGGAGGTGGGGTAGCGTTGCTGGTTAGAGAGGAGATTAACGCAATGGAAAGGAAGGACATTAGTTTGGAGGATGTGGAATCGGTATGGGTAGAGCTGCGAAACACTAAGGGGCAGAAAACGCTGGTGGGTGTTGTGTACAGGCCACCTAACTGTAGTAGTGAAGTTGGAGATGGTATCAAACAGGAAATTAGAAATGCGTGCGACAAAGGCAAAACCGTTATAATGGGTGACTTCAATCTACATATAGATTGGGTGAATCAAATTGGCAGGGGTGCTGAGGAAGAGGATTTCTTGGAATGTATGCGGGATAGTTATCTAAATCAACATGTAGAGGAACCAACGAGAGAGCAGGCTATTTTAGACTGGGTATTGAGTAATGAGGAAGGGTTAGTTAGCAGTCTTGTTGTACGTGCCTCCTTGGGCAAGAGTGACCATAATATGGTTGAGTTCTTCATTAGGATGGAGAGTGACATTGTTAATTCAGAAACAATGGTTCTGAACTTAAAGAAAGGTAACTTTGAGGGTATGAGACGTGAATTGGCCAAGATTGACTGGCAATTAATTCTAAAAGGGTTGACGGTGGATATGCAATGGAAGACATTTAAAGACTGCATGGATGAACTACAAAAATTGTTCATCCCAGTTTGGCAAAAGAATAAATCAGGGAAGGTAGTACATCCGTGGATAACAAGGGAAATCAGGGATAGTATCAAAGCGAAGGATGATGCGTACAAATTAGCCAGAAAAAGCAGCATAACGGAGGACTGGGAGAAATTCAGAGACCAGCAGAGGAGGACAAAGGGCTTAATTAGGAAAGGAAAAATAGATTATGAAAGAAAACTGGCAGGGAACATAAAAACTGACTGCAAAAGTTTTTATAGATATGTGAAAAGAAAGAGATTAGTTAAAACAAATGTAGGTCCCTTGCAGTCAGAAACAGGTGAGTTGATCATGGGGAACAAGGATATGGCAGACCAATTGAATAACTACTTTGGTTCCGTCTTCACTAAGGAAGACATAAATAATCTGCCGGAAATAGCAGGGGACCGCGGGTCAAAGGAGTTGGAGGAATTGAGTGAAATCCAGGTTAGCCGGGAAGTGGTGTTGGGTAAATTGAATGGATTAAAGGCCGATAAATCCCCAGGGCCAGATAGGCTGCATCCCAGAGTACTTAAGGAAGTAGCTCCAGAAATAGTGGATGCATTAGTAATAATCTTTCAAAACTCTTTAGATTCTGGAGTAGTTCCTGAGGATTGGCGGGTAGCAAACGTAACCCCACTTTTTAAGAAGGGAGGGAGAGAGAAAACGGGGAATTACAGACCAGTTAGTCTAACATCGGTAGTGGGGAAACTACTAGAGTCAGTTATTAAAGATGGGATAGCAGCACATTTGGAAAGTGGTGAAATCATTGGACAAAGTCAGCATGGATTTACAAAAGGTAAATCATGTCTGACGAATCTTATAGAATTTTTCGAGGATGTAACTAGTAGCGTGGATAGGGGAGAACCAGTGGATGTGGTGATCTGGACTTCCAGAAGGCTTTCGACAAGGTCCCACATAAGAGATTAGTATACAAACTTAAAGCACACGGCATTGGGGGTTCAGTATTGATGTGGATAGAGAACTGGCTGGCAAACAGGAAGCAAAGAGTAGGAGTAAACGGGTCCTTTTCACAATGGCAGGCAGTGACTAGTGGGGTACCGCAAGGCTCAGTGCTGGGACCCCAGCTATTTACAATATATATTAATGATCTGGATGAGGGAATTGAAGGCAATATCTCCAAGTTTGCAGATGACACTAAGCTGGGGGGCAGTGTTAGCTGTGAGGAGGATGCTAGGAGACTGCAAGGTGACTTGGATAGGCTGGGTGAGTGGGCAAATGTTTGGCAGATGCAGTATAATGTGGATAAATGTGAGGTTATCCATTTTGGTGGCAAAAACAGGAAAGCAGACTATTATCTAAATGGTGGCCGACTAGGAAAAGGGGAGATGCAGCGAGACCTGGGTGTCATGGTACACCAGTCATTGAAAGTAGGCATGCAGGTGCAGCAGGCAGTGAAGAAAGCGAATGGTATGTTAGCTTTCATAGCAAAAGGATTTGAGTATAGGAGCAGGGAGGTTCTACTGCAGTTGTACAGGGTCTTGGTGAGACCACACCTGGAGTATTACGTACAGTTTTGGTCTCCAAATCTGAGGAAGGACATTATTGCCATAGAGGGAGTGCAGAGAAGGTTCACCAGACTGATTCCTGGGATGTCAGGACTGTCTTATGAAGAAAGACTGGATAGACTTGGTTTATACTCTCTAGAATTTAGGAGATTGAGAGGGGATCTTATAGAAACTTATAAAATTCTTAAGGGGTTGGACAGGCTAGATGCAGGAAGATTGCTGCCGATGTTGGGGAAGTCCAGGACAAGGGGTCACAGCTTAAGGATAAGGGGGAAATCCTTTAAAACCGAGATGAGAAGAACTTTTTTCACACAGAGAGTGGTGAATCTCTGGAACTCTCTGCCACAGAGGGTAGTCGAGGCCAGTTCATTGGCTATATTTAAGAGGGAGTTAGATGTGGCCCTTGTGGCTAAGGGGATCAGAGGGTATGGAGAGAAGGCAGGTACGGGATACTGAGTTGGATGATCAGCCATGATCATATTGAATGGCGGTGCAGGCTCGAAGGGCCGAATGGCCTACTCCTGCACCTAATTTCTATGTTTCTATGTTTCTATTCCTATTAAATCTTTTCCCCTTCACCTTAAACCTAGAGTATGTCCCCTGGTCCTCGATTCACCTACTCTAGGCAGAGTCTCTGTGCATCGACCCGATCTATTCCTTTCATGATTTTATACACCTCTATAAGATCACCCCTCATCCTCCTGCGCTCCAAGAAATAGAGTCCCAGCCTACTCAACCTCTCCCCTCACACCCTCTAGTCCTGGCAACATCCTCGTAAATCTTCTCTGTACCTGCTCCAGCTTGACAATATCTTTCCGATAACATGGTGCCCAGAACTGAACACAATACTCTAAATGCGGTC
The DNA here is from genome assembly GCF_010909765.2 of Amblyraja radiata. Classification (NCBI taxonomy): domain Eukaryota; kingdom Metazoa; phylum Chordata; class Chondrichthyes; order Rajiformes; family Rajidae; genus Amblyraja; species Amblyraja radiata. The sequence goes on along the minus strand of NC_045957.1, from coordinate 38,095,605 downwards.
TCACCAACGTCTAATACAACTACAACATGACCTCCCAACTTCTATACTCAGTACTCTGAATGATGAAGGCCAATGTGCCAAAATCCATTTTCACCACCTTATCTACCTGCGACTCCACCTTCAAGGAACCATGCACCTGCACTCCTAGATCCCTCTGCTCTACAACACTCCCCAGAGCCCCACCATTCACTGTGTAGATCCTGCCCATGTTAGACTTCCCAAAAGACAATAATAGACACTAGATAATAGGTGCAGGAGTAGGCCATTCGGCCCTTCGAGCCAGCACCGCCATTCAATCTGATCAAAGCTGATCATCCCCAATCAGTACCCTGTTCCTGCCCTCCCCATATCCACTGGCTTCGCTATCTTTAAGAGCCTTATCTAGCTCTCTCTTGAAAGCATCCAGAGAACCGGCCTCTGAGGCAACACGTCCCATTTCTGTATTAAATTCCATCAACCATTCCTCAGCCCACCTGGCCAATCGATCAAGATCAAAGATCCTGCTGCAATTTATCACGTCATAGGCGGAAATCCTGGGGGAGAGGTGGGGACAGGGGGGCACGTCCCCTCCATGTTTTGAGAGGTGGGGGACAATCCCCCCCATGTTTTGTAATCTGGATTTTTTAATTTGGTGAAAAAAATCTATTAAAAATCTCCGCTTACCGCGAGCCAGTGGGGGTGGGACTGATGATCGAGGGCACCGATTGGACGTGAGAGACGTCGGTCAGCTGGCAGTAGTGGGGGGGGGGGGGCGGGACATGATGATTCAGTGCGATGATTGGAGGAGGGAGGTGTCGGTCAGAGGCGGATGATTTTATTGTCTTTGTGTTGCGTACCCAAGGTATGTAAATAGTTGCCACATAAAGTGCGCCGACAACGTTACAGAGTGTCCTGCACCAGGTCTTCCGTTGTTCCCCCATGCTGGGTCCTCCTTTGTTCTCGACGGCTCCCGCTTGGCCCGTCCTCGACCACCGGCACCCTCGACGACTGCTGACCCTGACCAGTCGCTGATGAGACTCAAAGGATGGGCAGGCTCGGTCTTTATTCCTTGGAGCGCAGGAGACTGAGGAGTGATCTTACAGAGTTGCGTACAATCATGAGGGGATTTTAAAATCATGACAAAATCATGACAAGATTTAACAGGAACCTGAGGGGCAACTTGTTCACTCAGAGGGTGATGGGTATATGGGTGGAGCTAGTTGATAGGTGGTTGATGCAAGCACTCTACAGCATTTAAAAGACAATTGGACAGTTATATGGATAGGTAGGTCTAGAGAGATATGGGCCAAATGCAGGCAAATGGGACTAGCATAGATGTACATCTTGGTTGGCTGGGATGGGTCGGGCTGAAAGGTCATAAGGTCATAAGTGATAGGAGCAAAATTAGGCCATTCGGCCCATCGTCTACGCTATTCAATCATAGCTGATCTATCTCTCCCTCCTAACCCAATTCTCCTGCCTTCTCCCTATAAGCACTGACACCCGTACGAATCAAGAATCTATCTATGTCCGCCTTAAAAATATCCACTGACCTGGCCTGATTCCATAGTGCATGATTTTAGGATAGCCACAGGGAGAACGTGCAAACTCCACACAGACAGAAACCGAGTGAGAATCGAACCAGGGTTTCTGGCGCTGTGAGACAGCAGCTCTACCAGCTGTGCCACTGTGCCACTGTGCCACTGTGCCACCCTGCCATAGAATGGAAGGGGGAAATCAAATCACGGAGAAAGGTTGATAATTAAAGAGGGACAAACAAGAATCTGACTGCCATGATCACAATCAACATGTTAACCACCAACAAGATTAGCAAGTTTGCTGATGTGGGTGGTTTTGCAGATAGTGTAGATGGTTAGGAAATTGCTCTCAAAACATGCGCACACACACGCGCAAGGCTTCGGAGGCTTCAGCCGTGGTCCCTGTGGGACGGTAACATCGGGAGCTGACCTGGTTGGTGACCGACTCCGAACTCCAGCAACAGCAGCTTCAACCGCCCTGAATTGTGGGGCTTCAATCGTGGGGCTTTCATCGCCCGGCGCGGCTTAAAACCGTCCGCGGGATCTTCCCCATAATGACTGGAATGAATCTCTTCACGAAGTTAAAGCATGCAGATATATTTATCCCCCTCCAGTTCCTTCCCACTGTCACGTGTTGTGCAGTGCATCCTCTTTCAATCAACAGGGAAACACATATGGGTGGCTGTTCAGTAACATGCATGATTGAATGACTGCCAAAGTCTGCAATCTGCCGGTTGTAGCTGAGAGACTTGCAACAACAGTATGTGTGCGTGAAGCATATGAATTAATGCGTTGGTAAGTTGTTAAAGGAAGTATACCCAATTAACAATACAGATGGCATTGGCTGTGGACTGCAATTTTGTTTAGTTTAGTTTAGAGATACGGCGTGGAAACAGGCCCTTCGGCCCACCGTGTCTGCACTGACCATCGATCCCTGCACAATAAAGGGCCTGTCCCACTATACGAGTTTACCCAAGAGCTCTCCCGAGTAAAAAAAAAAAATCAAACTCGTGATAAGCACGTAGAATGTACGTAGCGGGTACGTTGGAGCTCGGGACGTCTCTGAGCGGCTCGTAACACTAACGGCAGGTACTCGGGACACGCGGTAAGCTTGGGAAGTTTTTTCAACAGTGCGGAGAGTGTCCACGAGAGTCCCAGAGTACCTACGAACGGCTATTACCGTAATTCTCCGAGTTCGAATCAGGGGAAACTCGGGAGAACTCGTGAATTACCTCGTACAGTGGGACAGGGGCTTAACACTGCCCAACACACACTAGGGACTATTTACATTTATACCAATTATACCAAGACGATTAACCTACAAACCTGTACGTCTTTGAGAGTGTGGGAGGAAACCGAAGATCTCGGAGAAAGCCCACGCTGTCACGGGGCGAACGCACAAACTCCATACAGACAGCACCTGTGGTCGGGATCGAACCCGGGTCTCTGGCACTGTAAGGCAACAACTCTGCCGCTGCGCCACCGTGCCGCCCCTAATTATTTGAAGAACATTACTAAACTGGACAACCCATAAGAATTTACATAAAGATTAGTGCAAAATTGAACCATGCGTAGTTTTGTGAGTTATCCAGTTTAAATACTAACGATTCTATGAAATTATACCACACTTCAAACCTTATATCCACTTTGTTATTCAGGTGATATTTCCACCTGTAAAAGATAATAGTTTTAAGAATGTAATTTTCACATTTCAGGGTGCTAATGATTGAGAAAACAGAGCAAGGTTGACAACTATCTCGTGCTGCAGTTTTATCTAACTAATACCTTCCAATGTGTAAGCTATTAAATAACAATTAAATACTGATTGACATGCTGCTATGTTCACCTCATGTAATTTGACTTTGTGATTCCAAAGGACAGGCCTCTTTAAAAACATTATACAATGACTTTCCCAGAAACATCCATTGTTTAAGACATGGTGTAATGCTCCCGACATTTAAGATAACAATCTCTGTGTTTACAGTGATTGGTTTACAATAGCATGGCTGATCGTTTCGCTGAGCTCTGTCCGCCTGGGCTTACCTGATCTCCCGGTTGTCAAACAGTAATTCCCCTTCCCATTCCCACACTGACCTTTCTGTCCTGGGCCTCCTCCATTGTTAGAGTGAGGCCTAAACGTAAATTGGAGGAACAGCCTCATATTTCGCTTGGACAGCTTACGGCCCAGAGGTATGAATATTGAAGATAGACAGAATAAGCTGGAGTAATTCAGCGGGACAGGCAGCATCTCTGGAGAGTAATGGGTGACGTTCCGGGTCGAGACCCTACTTCAAAATATCTTCAAGTAATCCTTGCATTTCCCCCCTCTCTGTCCCTCTCTCACCCAATCATTGTACCAGCTTCCTACTCGTCTTGTTGAGTCTCATTGTCTGTAACTCATTTTCACCCAGCCCACAGCTAACAATGGCCGGTTTCCTTTCTCACTGTTACTTTTTTGCATAACTTTAATTAATTTGTTCTATATCTCTCTACATCACCGTCTATATCTCTCGTTTCCCTTTGCCCTGACCATCAGTTTGAAGAAGGGTCTCGACCCGAAACGTCACCCATTCCTTTTCTTCAGAGTTGCTGCCTGAACCGCTGAGTTATTCCAGATTTTTGTGTCTCGCGTGGGTGATACAATGGGTTCGGTCAGGTGTTTATTGACAAACTGCCAGAGCTTTGTGTTTAAAATATTAAAAACCCTTGCGATCCAGAATACTGCAGCACTGCTTGACATATTTAGTACAAGCATTGTTCCATAATCCGCACCCCATTTGATCAAAGAGGAGCAATTTGATGCAGAACATGAGGTTCTTCAGCCATATTACTGGTAAATGACCAAAATCCGCTTTTAATTCAACTTTTTAAATTATTTGATACCTCAGTACATTTAGCACTATATTCCCACTTTGCAGAATCATTTATGTTGCTTAATCAAAGCTGTTCCTTTCGGTGTATAATGTGAGTTCAAGCTATTCGGAGCAGAGGACCAGCCAGGTAACAGTTCCCCCAGGGATCTGAGCTGGGACCTCTGCTGTTTGTAATATATATAAATGACTTGGAAGTAATTATAGATGGGTTGGTGAGTTACCATCGCCCGCCGGGGGCTTTAACATCGGGAGAGGATGGAGAGCAGGAGAGAGACAAGACTTTGCCTTCCATCACAGTGAGGAGGAGACTCACTGTGATGGATGTCTGTGTGAATTGAGTTGGTTGTGTGTCTTATACAGTTGTTTATTTTTGTTGTATGGCTGCAGAAACCAAAGTTCCTAACGGAAAAATAAAGTTCATTGTATTGTATTGTAGTGAGTAAGTTTACTGATAACACCAACATTGGAGGAGTTCTAAGAGAGGAAGGCTGACAGGAGATACAGTGAGGTATGGATCAGCTGCAGTATTAGTTGGAAAAATGGCAGATGGAACTTAACACAAGCAAGTGCGAAGTGTTGCACTCTGAGAGGTTGAATGTAAGGGGAGAGTATACAATTAATGGCAAGGTCCTTAACAGTATTGATGTGTAGAGTAGGGTTGCCAACTGTCCCGTATTAGCCAGGACATCCTGTCTATTGGGCTAAATTGGTTTGTCCCATACGGGACCGCCCTTGTCCCATATTTGACTGCTCCTACTCCAGTCATGTCTGGCCCTGCCTCACCCTTCCCAGCGTAGTGCAGCCCATGGAGTGCAGCAGCAGCAGCGCCTCGCCCGTGGCCCCGTCGGTCGGCAGCCCGGCCAGCTGTCCGACCTTCGGACCTTCGCTTACCGCCGACACCACCACCCCTCCTTCTCGTGGCCGATCATCGCGCAAAGTCCGGCGCCCGGGCCAAAACTCCTCAGCTGGCCCGCCTGCTGGGCTTTGTGTGCAGTCCAGCACCCGGGCCAACTCATCATTCACCCTGCCGCGGCCTAGTCGGGGAAATGAATTGCCGTCGGGAATTTATCCCGTATTTTGACCTTTTGTCCCTTATTTGGGAGTGAGAACGTTGGCAACCCTGGTGCAGGGGGACCTCGGAGTACGTTCATAGCTCACTGAAGGTGGCAGCAAAAAGTAGATAGGGTGGGTAAAGAAGGCACATGGAATGCTTATATTCATTGCCAGGGGGCATTGAGTATTAGAGTAAGGAAGTCACAATGCAGCTCTACAGGACTTTGGTTAGGCCGCATTTGGAGTATTGCGGGCGGTTCTGATTCTCCCATTACAGGAAGGATGTGAAGGCTTTGGAGAGGGTGCAGAGGAGGTTTACCAGAATGCTGCCTGGATTAGAGGGTTTCACGTCAGGGAGAGTTTGGATAAACTTGGAGTTGGTTTCTCTGGAACGTTTGTTTGAGGGAAGACAATAGAAGCATATAGAATTATGAGAGGCATAGATAGGGTAGACAGTCAGAACCTTTTCCCAAGAGTGGAAATGTTCAATACTAGAGGGCATAGCTGTGGAGAGAGGGAAAGTTAAATGGAGATGTGCGGGAAGAGAGTGGTGGGTGCCTGGAATGCATTGCCTGGGGTAATGGTGGAGGCAGAAGCAATAGTGGCATTTAAGAGGTTTTTAGATAAACACTTGGAAGTGCAAGCAATAGAGGACATGAATCATGTGTAGGCAGATGTGATCCATTTAACAAGGCATCATCATCAGCACAAACATGGTGGGCCAAAGGGCATGTCCCCATGATGTACTGGGTTCTATATTCAATTAAGGTGGATAACTCCCCAGGGTCTGATGGGATAAAGATAGATAAGGCACCGAAACAGGCCCTTTTTGTCTTCCTCAGATACCCATTAAATCTTTTCCCCTTCACCTTAAACCTATGTCCTCTGCTCCTCAATTCACCTGCAATGGACAAGGGACTCTGTGCATCTACCCGACCAGCGATCCCCGCATATTAACACCATCCTGCACGCACTAGGGACAATTTTTACATTTACCAAGCCAATTAACTTACAAACCTGCACGTCTTTGGAGTGTGGGAGGAATCCGAAGAACTCGGTGAAAACCCACGCAGGTCACGGGGAGAACGTGCAAACTCCGTACAGACAGCACCCGTAGTCGGGATCGAACCCGGGACTCCGGCGCTGCTCTGATTTCTATAGATATTGTTAAATTCTGTAGTCTTTACTTTTTGCGTGCTTCCCAGATTGCTAAATGTATTTTTTTTTCCTTCAATGTTTAAATAGTTTGCAGGCTTCAACATGTGGAATCACAAATGCAAATTATTTCTTGCTTGTGCATTCACTCCTGGCATCTTTATGCTGCTTTCACAGATCAATACCTTCCATGCTTTATTTATATTGTAGATTCTCTTTCAAAGAAAGCTTGTAGAAAGCCAACGGTTTAATGGGCTGAGGAGCCTAGTGTTGCAGTCGTTGGGCCTGCTGACTGCCTCAATCTCTGGAGAAGATTTGTGCCATCTTCAGCCTGTGTCCATGCCTCACCGTGCTACCTGAGCCAATAGCTACAACTGATGATGTACAGCAATATGAAAAATGTCTGCTCACAAATCTTATAGAGGTGTGTAAAATCATGAGCGGAATAGATCGGGTAGATGCACAGAGTCCCTTGTCCAGAGCAGGTGAATCGAAGAGCAGAGGACATAGGTTTAAGGTGAAGGGGAAAAGACTTAATAGGAATCCGAGGTAGACAAAAATGCTGGAGTAACTCAGCGGGACAGGCAGCATCTATGGAGCGAAGGAGGCGGGTCGGTGGGGGCGCTGCAAGCTGGCGCCCTGTCAGCAGCGTCTCCTTTTTTTGTTTTTTTAGTATGTTTTAAAGTATGGTTTTAATGTTTCTTTGTGTGTCTTGTGTGGGGGGTGGTGTGGGGGGGTGAGGGGGAAACCGATTCGGTCGCCTCCTCCACGGAGAGGCGACTTTTTCCAGGTCGCCTCCCCCGTGGCCTAACAGCAAGGATCGGCGCGGCCTTTCCTGGAGACGCGCCCGGGGCTTCAGCGGCGGGCGCAGCGTGGACTCTCGGCGTGGAGCGGGTGAGCCCTCGCTGGGGCTCGCTGGAGGGGAGCGCTCCGTTTCGCTGGCCCGTGGCAACCGGCAGCCTGAAGCCGCGGTCTGCAGAGCTCAAGCCGGCGCGGCGTCTGCAGCCCGGGATCCCTCGTGGGGGACCCGGGGGGAAGAAGAAGCTCCGAATGCCGGCCCGCGGCCAACTTCTACCGCGGGCCTAGCGTGAACTTACCATCACCCCTGGAGGGGAGCTTCGACCGACGGCCCTGAGGTCTGCGGTGCTTCTGGTTGTGGCGCGGTGGGGACTTTAAATCTTCGACCGCTGGCCTGCGGCCTACACCAGCCTGAAGCCGCGGTCTCCGGTGGGGAAGAGCCGACTATGGACTGGCTCTGGACTCTGGTCCCAACCACGGGGGAAAATGGAGGAGGACTGGCCAATTTTTTGTGCCTTCCACCACAGTGATGAATGCTGTGGTAAATGTTTGTGTTAAATTTTTATTGTGTGTTCTTTCTCATTGTTTCGCTGCTGACATATTCATTTCACTTGCACTTTATGTGCAATGTGACGAATAAACCCGTATTGTATTGTATTGTATTGTATTGAATAGGTGACGTTTTGGGTCGAGACCCTTCTTCAGACTGAAGAAACGTCCACCTATTCCTTCGCTCCATAGATGCTGCCTCACCTGCTGGGTATCTCCAGCATTTTTGTCTACCTTCGATTTTTCCAGCTTCTGCAGTTCTTTCTTAAACTTAGGAATCTGAGGGGTAACTTTTGAGCACAAAGGGTGGTGTATGGAACGAGGAGGTAGTTGAGGCTGGGACTATCCCAACGTTTAAGAAACAGTTAGACAGGTACATGGATAGGACAGGTTTACCGCTGCATTGCTGTTCTCCCTCTCTGCATTGATGGTGAGAATTGTTGCTTACTTACCTATCAGTGGTAACTGCTGGCTGGTCCTGACTAGCAATCAAGAACCCAAGATAGACAGAAAAAGCTGGAGTAACTCAGCGGGTCAGGCAGCATCTCTGGAGAAAAGGAATAGATGATGTTTCGAGTCGAGACCCTTCTTCAGACATATCTAGAGTCTAGGCTTGATGTTCCTTCAATGAATGTTCAGTGTTAGGTCAGGTGAGTTAATAGAACAGGGCTCATGAGCTTAGCACTGATACCTGTATTTTTGGCTTAGAATGCCATTACACACTCTCTTCACTACAGAAACATTAAAAAGTGAAACAGAATGGTCTTCATACATGATTATGTCCTTACTATGTCCCCAATCCATCTAATTTTACTTCGGAGTCACGTGAGTGACTACGTGAAGAACCCGCTCAGCACGCATGCGCGGCATTACGTTCAGCAGAGCAACAGCGGCGCATCGGGAGTCAGGCGCTCCCGCTACGGGGTGAAAGAACGGACCGTCAGGTAAGCTCTGAGGTCGGATTTTTCTTTCACAGGGAGCTTTCTGCTGTCAGGCAGAGAAGAAAGGCTCTTGGACAAACCTGTCCCCCGCTCGACTCCACGGAGGAGAGTTCCATCTGGGGGGTGGGGGGGCAGCAAGAAGGCGGTAGAACCGCTTACTCGGCGCTCCGCTATCCCCCGACACCGCGCTGGAAGTAAAGCCATGGAAGAGGCGTCCGACCGGTGGCTTCGACTTGTCGAACGGGGACGTCTCTCCACCCGCACAGGGGGAAAGACTGCCGCCTGCAAAGACCTGTTCCCCGCTCGACTCCACGGAGGAGCATTCCATCTGGGGGGGGCAGCAACAAGGCGGCAGGACCGCTTACCGGGCGCTCCGCTATGCCCCGACACCGCGTCCGAGCCCAGCCCACTAACACCTGATCAGCGGGCTGGAAGTAAAGCCACGGAAGAGGCGTCCGGCCGGTGGCTTCCGACTTGTCGGACGGGGACATCTCTCCACCCGCCCGGGAGAGAGACAGCTGCGTGAGCCGCTGGAGCGGCTCCTGGAGCAGGAGCTCCAGCGAGATGCGTTTCGTGAGGCCTTCTGCACTGTCCATTGCTTCCTCCTTACCCGAAGGTAGCTTTGGTGACCAGGACTGGGCTGGTCAAGATGGCTGAAGATCTCGGGAGTATGCAAGGGTTGCAGGAACAGGAAGAGCTGCTAGGTGTCGCGGACCGCTACGTGGCAACCCCACGTGCAGGAGGCCGTTAAAGGCCAAACCAGCGGCCAGCATTAACCACGTCTCCAACAGGCCCCTACAGGAGAGGTGGTCAATAAGGCTTTAGAAAACTGCGGCTCCTCAGGCTCCTGACGTCAGCCATCACATTGTTTGCTCGTTCCGTGGACAAATACGGAGATGACCACAACCTTCGTAAACAAATCATAAAACCTGCCGTAAAATCCTAAATTTGCGGGGTTGTGCATACCCCAGCCACTGAGCCAGACCCACTGCTCTTTGGCAAAAACCTCACAAAGCATATGAAGGATATGGAAGAGGCTTTAAAAAACTTTCGGTCTCATGAGGGCAGGCCCGGGACGAGCAAACCATAAACAATAATTCCTAAGTCTAATATTTTCGAGATGTAGTGTGTCGGACGTGTTTGTGATCCACATCTTAACAGTAGGGACTGATGTGTGTTTCCAAAATTTAAGTACTCGTTTTTTCGCCGTTATCAGGCCATAATTAAGGAAACGTCTTTGAAATACTGTTAGCTCAGAACAGGCATCTGACGTGCCTAGAGTGATCAGTTCAGTGTCAGGGTCCAATTTTAATTTAAGTATTTTAGAAAAAATTTCATAAATTTCTCTCCAGAAATTATGTGACTTTATACGAGGCAAAATAATGGGTTATAGTTGCTTCCTGAAGGAGACATTTATCACAAATAGGAGAAATATTTGGGAAGATCTTATTCAGTTTAGACTTTGAATAATAGTCTGTGTAGTATTTTAAATTGTAGTAGGGAATGCCTAACGTTAAAAGAACAGTTGTGTATGTATAGAAGACTTTCCTCCCATCTGTCTTTTTAAATTGTTAGGCCGAGTTCATCTTCTCAAGCTCTTCTAATTACTTCTGTCGATGGGGTTTGTATATTTAAAAGGGTATTATAAAGGTATGATATTAACTTGTTTGAATCTGAGTTTCTATTCATACATTCGTCTAGTGTGTCTGGAACCATATATTGATAGTCTTGGGTATATGATTTCAGATACTCGTATTTGAAGATATCTAAAGTATTGGCTACCTTTCAAATTATATTTCGACTGTAATTCTTGAAATGAGAGAAGAGTTCTCATCTCATAAAGATCTCCCGGTTTTTTAATTCCTAATCTTTTCCAGTATGTGAACGTCTTGTCTAAGATAGACGGCTTGAACGAGGGATTAGTGGCAATTGGTGAGAGAAGAGATACATTTCTCAATTTAAGGGTTGACTTCACATGTTTCCAGATTCGTAGGATACTGTGGATAATCGGATTTTTCGCATATACTGTTTTCTACAAATTTATTGGAGAGAGAAGAATCGCGCCTATATTAAAAGGCGAACAATCTTCTCTCTCCATTATTAACCATTTTACCTGTTGGCATGTGTTGTCCATCCAATAGATTACGTTTTTAATATTCGTTGCCCAGTAATAGTACAAACAATTGGGGAGAGCCAACCCGCCAATTTCTTTGGGTTTACATAGATGTCGTTTATGGATTCTGTGTGTTTTATAATCCCAAATAAAGTTTGTGATCAGAGAATCGAGTTTTTTTAACATATTTAAATAGCAATTCTAAAAGGAAATTTTAGAAGGTGTGTCGGATCTTGAGGCTTTATTGACATAATTTCACTTTTGTTCCAGTTTATTCTAACAGGTTTGTAGGTTAATTGGCTTGGTTTAAATGTAAAATTGTCCCTAGTGTGTGTAGGATAATGTTAATGTGCGGGGATTGCTGGTTGGTGTGGGCTCATTGGGCCGAAGGGCCTGTTTCCGTGCTGTATCTCTAAACTAAACTAAACTAAAAGTGGACCAATAATTAATAGAAGAATCATCTCAATATACAGTGCATTCAGAAAGTATCCAGACCCCTTCACTTTTTCCACATTTTGTTACGTTACATTCTAAAATGGATGAAATACTTTTTTTTTATCATCAACCTATACACAATACCCCATAATAACTGAAATATCACATTTACATAAGTATTCAGGCCCTTTACTCAGTACTTTGTTGTGGCACCTTTGGCAGCGATTACAGCCTCAAGTCTTCTTGGGTATGATGTTACAAGCTTGGCACACCTATATTTGGGTAATTTCTCCCATTCTTCTCTGCAGATCCTCTCAAGCTCTGTTAGGTTGGATGGGGAGTGTCGATGCACAGCTATTTTCAGGTTCCTTCAGAGATGTTCGATTGGGTTCAAGTCCGGGCTCAGGCTGTGCCACTCAAGGATATTCACATACTTGTCACAAATCACTCCTGCGTTGTCTTGGCTGTGTGCTTAGGGTCGTTGTTCTGTTGGAAGGTGAGGTCCAGAACGCTCTGGAGCATGTTTTCATCAAGGATCTCTCTGTACTTTGCTCCGTTCATCTTTCCCTCGATGCTGACTAATCTCCCAGTTCCTGCCGCTGAAAAACATCCCCACAGCATGATGCTGCCACCACCATGCTTCACCGTAGGTATGGTATTGGCCAGGTGATTAGCAGTGCCTGATTTCCTTCAGTCGTGAAGCTTGGCATTCAGGCCAAAGAGTTCAATCTTGTTTCTCATGGTCTGAGAATCCTTTAGGTGCCTTTTGGCAAACTCCAAGTGGGCTGTCATGTCCCTTTTACTGAGGAGTGGCTTCCGTCTGGCCACTCTACCATAAGGCCTGATTGGTGGAGTGCTGCAGATATAGTTGTCCTTCTGGAAGGTTCTCCCATCTACACAGAGGAACTCTGGAGCTCTGTCAGAATGACCATCGGGTTCTTGGTCACCTCCCTGACCAAGGCCCTTCTCCCCCAATTGCTCAGTTTGGCCGGGCGGCCAGCTTTATGAAGTGTCCTGGTGGTTCCAAAGTTCTTCCATTTAAGAATGACGGAGGCCACTGAGCTCTTCGGGACCTGCAATGCTGCAGAAATTGTTTGATACCCTTCCCCAGATCTGTGTCTCAACACAATCCTGTCTCGGAGTTCTACAGACAATTCCTTCGTCTTCATGGCTTGGTTTTTGCTCTGACATGCACTGTCATCTGTGGGGCCTTGTACAGACTGGTGTTGTGCCTTTCCAAATCATGTCCAATCAATTTAATTTACCACTGGTGGACTCCAATCAAGTTGTAGAAACATCTCAAGGATAATCAATAGAAACGGGGCGCACCTAAGCTCAATTTTGAGTGTCATAGCAAAGGGTCTGAATACTTATGTAAATCTGATATTTCAGTTATTTCTTTTTAATTACTTTGCTAAAAAGATCTAAACATCTGTTTTTGCTTCTTAATTCAGGGGTATTGTGTGTAGATTGATGATAAAAAAAAAAGAATTGAATCCATTTGAAAATAAGGCTGTAACGTAACAAAATGTGGAAAAAGTGAAGTGGTCTGAATACTTTCTGAATGCAACGTACCTGTACTCATCCATTCAGGCATTGCCACTGCTAAATCGCTATTACTTCTTTGCTGTAAAGTGAGTAAAACGTTGATCATATTTTACTTCTCTCTTTTGTTGCTTTCTTATTGCTTCCAGCTCTTGGCGGATGAAAGAACAAAGAGGTTTTACTGCTCTGCAGCTTTCTCCCTGACATGTGGTGACATGTTAGTCAGAGTGTTGACATCTGACTCGGAGATGAAGGCAAGTGTTCCAGGAAACTGAACCTCACAACACAGTTGTGAGGGGCCACAGTTTAAGAATAAGGGGTAAGCCATTTAGAACGGAGACGAGGAAACATTTTTTCTCACAGAGAGTGGTGAGTGTGGAATTCTCTGCCTCAGAGGGCATGGAGGCAGGTTCTCTGGATGCTTTCAAGAGAGAGCAAGATAGGGCTCTTAAAAACAGCGGAGTCAGGGGATATGGGGAGAAGGCAAGAACGGGGTACTGATTGGGGATGATCAGCCATGATCACATTGAATGGCGGTGCTGGCTCGAAGGACCTAATGGCCTACTCCTGCACCTATTGTCTATTGTCTAACACAGCAAAAAGCAAAAGAAAAACTATGATCATAAACTTAGCAATATACTAAAGATAGTATTTAATCTACTAAAGCAAGACCTCGCATCTCCCCTCTCTCTCCATCCTTTCCCCACCCAAGTCGTACTAGCTTCAAAGTCATCTTTTTGAGTCTCATTGTCCGTAATCTCTCTACATCACTGCCTATATCTCTCGTTTCCCTTTTTCCTGACTCATTCTGAAGAAGGGTCTCGACCCGAAATGTCACCGATTCCTTTTCTCCAGAGATGCTCTCTGACCCGCTAAATTACTCCAGCTTTTTGTGTTTATCTTCGGTTTAAACCAGCATCTTCCGTTCCTTCCAACACATTAGCAATATACTGTACTAATTGCTTTGAAGGATTTTAAAACGTGAAAAATATATATTTGAAACAAAGAACACTGCTAGCTTCCGGTGCTGTGAAACATGTAATGGCTTTAACTTTAGAACTACTGATGAATTAACATGGCAACCTCCAAACAATCTATGGTGAGGTTACAGTGGCATGGTGGCGCAGCGGTAGAGTTGCTGCCTTACAGCATTTGCAGCTTTAGAGACCCGGGTTCGATCCTGGCTACGGATGCTGTCTGTACGGAGTTTGTACGTTCTCCCCGTGACCTGCTTGCGTTTTCGCCAAGATCTTTGGTTTCCTCCCACACTCCAAAGACGTACAGGTTTGTAGGTTAATTGGCTTGGTATAAATGTAAACATTGTCCCTAGAGTAGTATAGTGTGAATGAGCGGAGATCGCTGGACGGTGTGGACTCGATGGGCCAAAGGGCCTGTTTCCACCCTGCATCTCTAAACTAAAATCTTGAAAGGCAACTATCCTGTTGCAGTTTTTGATGGTGATTTAGCTAAAAGGGAACATATACTGATGTTCTAATTCAAACATGCTGAACAAATATTTTCCCTGGCATTTAGAGATGTGGATGAAAATGATTCTCTTGTTCCAGTGGTGGATCAGAAATTAATGCCTGCGTTATCAACCAAGGAAATAATATCTAAGATCAATGTGATACTCCAGTGGACTCAGCCAATAAAATTATTTAATTTGCTGTCTTTCTGTTTATAACTATTTTCAGAGTTATTTTCTTACAAAATAACAAAGTTTAGCAAATTTTAATCAATTTTCTTAGTTTTGCACTCAGGCCAGTTCTGTGGAGGAAGCATATTAGGTTATTGTACAGTTCCGACACCATGGGTCATTCCTGACTAGATGCTGTTCTGTGTAGAATGTGTATGTTTTTCCTCTGTGTCCTCTGGTTTCTTCCCACGTCCTAAGACTCGCTGCTTGGTAGCGTAATTGGCGATTGTAAAGTGTTTTCGGTATAGGTGAGTTTCAAGAGAATTTGGTAGAGAGGAATTGATGACATGTGAAATAGTACTTTTCTGTGCTGGGACCTCGTTGTCTATGAACTATATAAGTCATTTATATAGTACATAGATAACGAGGTCCCAGCACATATCCCTGTGTAGTCCACTGGTCACAGACCTCCAGCCTGAATATTGCCCTTCCACCACAACTCTCTGCTTCCTATCAGTAAGCCAGTTTGGAATCCATGCAACCAAGTCAATGTTGATCCCATGCATCTTAATATCTCGCGGGGTCTTCATCGAAAGATAAAAGAGTCTACTCTCATCGATCACCTTCGTCACATTTGGAAAGTGGTGAAATCATTGGACAAAGTCAGCATGGATTTATGAAAGGTAAATCATGTCTGACGAATCTTATAGAATTTTTCGAGGATGTAACTAGTAGCGTGGATAGGGGAGAACCAGTGGATGTGGTGTATCTGGACTTCCAGAAGGCTTTCGACAAGGTCCCACATAAGAGATTAGTATACAAACTTAAAGCACACGGCATTGGGGGTTCAGTATTGATGTGGATAGAGAACTGGCTGGCAAACAGGAAGCAAAGAGTAGGAGTAAACGGGTCCTTTTCACAATGGCGGGCAGTAACTAGTGGGGTACCGCAAGGCTTAGTGCTGGGACCCCAGCTATTTACAATATATATTAATGATCTGGATGAGGGAATTGAAGGCAATATCTCCAAGTTTGCGGATGACACTAAGCTGGGGGGCAGTGTTAGCTGTGAGCAGGATGCTAGGAGACTGCAAGGTGACTTGGATAGGCTGGGTGAGTGGGCAAATGTTTGGCAGATGCAGTATAATGTGGATAAATGCGAGGTTATCCATTTTGGTGGCAAAAACAGGAAAGCAGACTATTATCTAAATGGTGGCTGATTAGGAAAAGGGGAGATGCAGCGAGACCTGGGTGTCATGGTACACCTGTCATTGAAAGTAGGCATGCAGGTGCAGCAGGCAGTGAAGAAAGCGAATGGTATGTTAGCTTTCATAGCAAAAGGATTTGAGTATAGGAGCAGGGAGGTTCTACTGCAGTTGTACATGGTCTTGGTGAGACCACACCTGGAGTATTGCGTACAGTTTTGGTCTCCAAATCTGAGGAAGGACATTATTGCCATAGAGGGAGTGCAGAGAAGGTTCACCAGACTGATTCCTGGGATGTCAGGACTGTCTTATGAAGAAAGACTGGATAGACTTGGTTTATACTCTCTAGAATTTAGGAGATTGAGAGGGGATCTTATAGAAACTTACAAAATTCTTAAGGGGTTGGACAGGCTAGATGCAGGAAGATTGTTCCCGATGTTGGGGAAGTCCAGGACAAGGGGTCACAGCTTAAGGATAAGGGGGAAATCCTTTAAAACCGAGATGAGAAGAACTTTTTCACACAGAGAGTGGTGAATCTCTGGAACTCTCTGCCACAGAGGGTAGTTGAGGCCAGTTCATTGGCTATATTTAAGAGGGAGTTAGATGTGGCCCTTGTGGCTAAAGGGATCAGAGGGTATGGAGAGAAGGCAGGTACGGGATACTGAGTTGGATGATCAGCCATGATCATATTGAATGGCGGTGCTGGCTCGAAGGGCCGAATGGCCTACTCCTGCACCTAATTTCTATGTTTCTATGTTTCTATGTCACCTCCTTGAAAAACTCAATCTAGTTCAAGTCTAGAGTCAAGATAGACAAAAATGCTGGAGAAACTCAGCGGGTGAGGCAGCATCTATGAAGTGAAGGAAATAGGCAACGTTTCGAGCCAAAACCCTTCTTCAGACTGATGTGAGGGTGGTGGGGGGGGGGGGGGGGGGGGGGGGGGGGGGGGAAGAAGAGTCTAGAGTCAAGAGTGTTTCATTGTCGTGTGTCCCAGATAGAACAACAATAGTCTTATACAGAATATGTAAACATAGAACACTGTCAACAATATAATAAATGAGAAAATTAAGTTCAGTGTGCGTATAAATGTACACTGTTATACCAATGCCCCAGCCACTGAAGGCAAGCATACCACATGCCTATTGAAATACTCTATCTACTTGTGTCGCCAGCTTTAGGAACTAGGGCCCCAAAATCCTTCTCTATATCAATGCTGTTAAGGGATTTATCATTATACATTAACAAGTTAGGAAGACATGTCCTGCCACTTACAAATCCATGACGATTGTTCCGAACTAACCCATTCTCTTCTAAAAGGGTGTAACTCCTATTCTGAAGAATCCTCTCCAATGGGGTCCCTACCACCGGCCTATAATTCCCTGGATTCTCTGAAACAAATCAACAACATTAGCTATTCTCCATTCCTCAAGGACTTTGTTTGTGGCTTGAAAAGATGCAAAGATTTTCACTAAGGCTCTCACAATCTCTCTCTTGCCCCATCAATAGCCTGAGCTAGATCGCATCAGGCCCGAGGGATATATTCACCTTAATAAAACATAGGATCTAGTACTGTACATACAGCATGGTACTAGGGCTGCACGGTGGCACAGCAGTAGTGTTGCTGCCTTGCAGCGTTTGCTACAGATATTCAGTTGGTTTCAATTAGATATTCAATTGATACCACTGCTTTTGTTAGCAGCGATTCCCCCTCAAGAAAAGGGGCAGTAGATCATTTGGAGATCAGTGGCTTCCTAATTCTTATAACTATGTGACCATGTTGGAAGCTGACTTGATTGGATTTAAATACCATGGTTTAAAAGTCAATAAAGAGTCATGAGTGTGTTATAGACAATAGACAATAGACAATAGGTGCAGGAGTAGGCCATTCGGC
Source organism: Amblyraja radiata (assembly GCF_010909765.2). NCBI lineage: Eukaryota > Metazoa > Chordata > Chondrichthyes > Rajiformes > Rajidae > Amblyraja > Amblyraja radiata. The sequence continues at coordinate 38,077,895 of NC_045957.1, read as the reverse complement.
CCTTCAAGCCAGCACAGCCATTCAATGTGATCATGGCTGATCAACCCCAATCAGTACCCCGTTCCTGCCTTCTCCACATATCCCCTGACTCCACTATCCTTAAGAGCGCTATCGAGGCGTATTATTGTTATATGCAATGGGAATGCTATTTACAATGAAACTAGTACTTGCTGCATATCTGCAGCATTTATTGGCATCTCCCTATTATGGATTGTATGGGATTTTTCATCTTGCCTGTTATTCAGATGAGAAGTGGAGAACAACTCTTTAATATGGCAAAACTGCAAGGAAATGAACCGAAAATAAGTTTTGTACAAAAATAACCTCAAATTAAAAACACAAAATTAACCATTTACTATGAAGGGCTTTTTCCTGACATTTCATTATTTCAAATCTTATTGTCTTATTGTTGCTCTAGCTAATTTGATGTAGCAGTCTCCAAACTCTGTGTAGGAAGGAACTGCAAATGCTGGTTTAAACCAAAGATAGACACAAGAAACTGGAGTAACTCAGCGGAACAGGCAGCATCTCTGGAGAGAAGGAATGGGTGACGTTTCAGGTCAAGATCCTTCTTCAGATTACAGATTCTCAGACTGAAGATGGGTCTCAGCCCAAGACGTCACCTATTCCTTTTCTCCAGAGATGCTCTTTGACCCGCTGTGCTACTCCAGCTTTTCGTGTCTATCTTTGGTTTCAAGCAGCATTTGCTTCCTACACAGTGTATGCAGAATACAACATCAAATCAGCTAGCCCAGAACGTACAAACTCTGTACAGACAAGCACCTGTAGGCGGGATCGAACCAGGGTCTCTAAATTCTATTTATGGGCAGCATTAAAGTCATTCTGCAAGCGCTGTAAGGCAGCAACTCTACCGCTGCGCCACCGTGTCTCACTTATGTTTTTGCGGTATTGTGAGCAAACCCCAGATACTTTTGTTTTACAAAGGTAGGCATAAAATCAAAGAAGCATCGAAATCAGCCCACTCTCATATGAACCTTAAACACAAAATGCTGGAGTAACTCTGCGGGGCAGGCATCATCTCTGGAGAGAAGGAATGGGTGACGTTTCGGGACAAGACCCTTCTTCAGACTGGTCCCAGGGGAGTGGGCGGTACATAGACAAGTAAGTACATAGATAAGGAAGTGTAAGGTGTGAAAACAGGACAAAGGAAATGGAGCTCAAAGAAAATGGAGAATAGATCATTGTTAGCTGGGAGAAGGTAACAACAAAGCAAACAGAGATAAAATGTAGCCAGAGACAGTAAGACTGGTTGGAGAACTGTGAAGGGGGAAGGGATGGAGAAAGAGGGAAAGCAAGCGCTACTTGAAGTTAGAGAAGTCAATGTTCATACTGCTGGGGTGCAAGCTGCCCAAGGGAAATATGAGGTGCTGTTCCTCCAATTTGCACTGGGCATCCATATGCAGCTTCATCAATGACCTTGCTTCCGTCACAATGTCAGAAGTGGGTATGAACCTTGAGAATCGGCCAACGTTCAAGATTATTTACAAGTCCTTGTAAAATGCTTGCAGCACAGCACTTGCCACCAATAATCCAGAAGTAACAAGCAATATATATCTTTTAATAGGACTTTCACATTCCAGACTTTGAGTGAAAATGGGCAGCATTAAAGTCAGTCTGTAAGATCTTTCCCCTCTCACTTCAAGCCTTTGCCTTCTTGTTCTTTATGTGCCCCATGCAGGCTAATGGGACTAGCCCAGAAGGTCAATTTGTTTGGCATGGGGAAGGTAGACCGAAGGGCCTATTTCTGTGCTGTGAGTGTCATACAATAGACAATAGGTGCAGGAGTAGGCCATTCGGCCCTTCGAGCCAGCACCGCCATTCAATGTGATCATGGCTGATTATCCGCAATCAGTACCCCGTTCCTGCCTTCTCCCCATATCCCCTGACTCCGCTATCTTTAAGAGACCTATCTAGCTCTCTCTTGAAAGCATCCAAAGAAGCAACCTCCACCGCCCTCTGAGGCAGAGAATTCCACAGACTCACCACTCTCTGGGTGAAAAAGTGTTTCCTCATCTCCGTTCTAAATGGCTCTCCACTGATTCTTAAACTGTGGCCCTGGTTCTGGACTGCCCCAACATCAAGAACATGTTTCCTGCCTCTAACGTGTCCAAACCCTTAATAATCTTATATGTTTCAATAAGATACCCTCTCATCCTTCTAAATTCCAGAGTATACAAGCCCAGCCCTGCCATTCTCCCAGCATATGACAGTCCTGCCATCCTGGGAATTAACCTTGTGAACCTATGCTGCACTCCCTCAATAGCAAGAATGTCCTTCCTCAAATTTGGAGACCAAAACTGCATGCAATACTCCAGGTGTGGTCTCACTAGAGCCCTGTACAACTGCAGAAGGACCTCTTTGCTCCTATACTCAATTCCTCTTGTTATGGCCAACATGCCATTCGCTTTCTTCACTGCCTGCTGTACCTGCATGCTTACTTTCATAGACTGATGAACAAGGACCCTCAGATCCCGTTGTACTTCCCTCTTTCCCAACTTGACACCATTTAGATAATAATCTTCCTTCCTGTTTTTGCTACCAAAGTGGATAGCCTCACATTTATCCACATTAAACTGCATCTGCCATGCATCTGCTCACTCACCCAATCTGTCCAAGTCACCCTGCATTCTCATAGCATCCTTCTCACAGTTTCACATTGCCACCCAGCTTTGTGTCATCTGCAAATTTGCTAAAGTTACTTGTAATCCCCTCATCTGAATCATAAATATATATTGTAAATAGCTCCTGTCCCAGCACCGAGCCTTGCGGTACCCCACTAGTCACCACCTGTCATTCTGAAAGGGACACGTTAATCCCTACTCTTTGTTTCCTATCTGCCAACCAATGTTTTATCCATGTCAGCACCCTACCCCCAAAACCATGTGCCCTAATTTTGCCCACTAATATCCTATGTGGGACCTTATCAAATACTTTCTGAAAGTCCAGGTGCACTACATCCACTGGCTCTCCCTTGTCCATTTTCCTAGTTACATCCTCAAAAAAGTCCAGAAGATTTGTCAAGCATGATTTCCCCTTTGTAAATCCATGCTGACTCGGACCGATCCTGGCCAGGCAAGACATCGATAGAGTCACACAGCATGGAAATAGGCCTTTCATATAACCCTATAACAATTACAGCACGGAAACAGGCCGACTCGGCCCTTCTAGTCCGTGCCGAACATTCGGTCCTACGTGCCCACTCCGGCCAATATGTCCCAGCTACACTAGTCCCACCTACCCATGTTTGTCCCATATCCTTCCAAACCTGTCCTATCCATGTACCTGTCTAACTGTTTCTTAAACATTGGGATAGTCCCTGCCTCAACTACCTCCTCTGGCTGCTTGTTCCATACACCCACCACCCTTTGTGTGAAAATGTTACCCCTCAGATTCCCATTAAATCTTGTGATTGTGTTCAGGTCTGGACACCGTGTTACATAGAAACAATTCGGCCCTTCGAGCCTGCACCGCCATTCAATATGATCATGGCTGATCATCCAACTCAGTATCCCGTACCTGCCTTCTCTCCATACCCTCTGATCCCCTTAGCCACAAGGGCCACATCTAACTCCCTCTTAAATATAGCCAATGAACTGGCCTCGACTACCCTCTGTGGCAGAGAGTTCCAGAGATTCACCACTCTCTGTGTGAAAAAAGTTCTTCTCATCTCGGTTTTAAAGGATTTCCCCCTTATCCTTAAGCTGTGACCTTGTCCTGGACTTCCCCAACATCGGGAGCAATCTTCCTGCATCTAGCCTGTCCAACCCCTTAAGAATTTTGTAAGTTTCTATAAGATCCCCTCTCAATCTCCTAAATTCTAGAGAGTATAAACCAAGTCTATCCAGTCTTTCTTCATAAGACAGTCCTGACATCCCAGGAATCAGTCTGGTGAACCTTCTCTGCACTCCCTCTAGGGCAATAATGTCCTTCCTCAGATTTGGAGACCAAAACTGTACGCAATACTCCAGGTGTGGTCTCACCAAGACCCTGTACAACTGCAGTAGAACCTCCCTGCTCCTATACTCAAATCCTTTTGCTATGAAAGCTAACATACCATTCGCTTTCTTCACTGCCTGCTGCACCTGCATGCCTACTTTCAATGACTGGTGTACCATGACACCCAGGTCTCGCTGCATCTCCCCTTTTCCTAGTCGGCCACCATTTAGATAATAGTCTGCTTTCCTGTTTTTGCCACCAAAATGGATAACCTCACATTTATCCACATTATACTGCATCTGCCAAACATTTGCCCACTCACCCAGCCTATCCAAGTCACCTTGCAGTCTCCTAGCATCCTCCTCACAGCTAACACTGCCCCCCAGCTTAGTGTCATCCGCAAACTTGGAGATATTGCCTTCAATTCCCTCATCCAGATCATTAATATATATTGTAAATAGCTGGGGTCCCAGCACTGAGCCTTGCGGTACCCCACTAGTCACTGCCTGCCATTGTGAAAAGGACCAGTTTACTCCTACTCTTTGCTTCCTGTTTGCCAGCCAGTTCTCTATCCACATCAATACTGAACACCCAATGCCGTGTGCTTTAAGTTTGTATACTAATCTCTTATGTGGGACCTTGTCGAAAGCCTTCTGGAAGTCCAGAAACACCACATCCACTGGTTCTCCCCTATCCACGCTACTAGTTACATCCTCGAAAAATTCTATAAGATTCGTCAGACATGATTTACCTTTTGTAAATCCATGCTGACTTTGTCCAATGATTTCACCACTTTCCAAATGTGCTGCTATCCCATCTTTAATAACTGACTCTAGTAGTTTCCCCACTACCGATGTTAGACTAACTGGTCTGTAATTCCCCGTTTTCTCTCTCCCTCCTTCTTAAAAAGTGGGGTTACGTTTGCTACCCGCCAATCCTCAGGAACTACTCCAGAATCTAAAGAGTTTTGAAAGATTATTACTAATGCATCCACTATTTCTGGAGCTACTTCCTTAAGTACTCTGGGATGCAGCCTATCTGGCCCTGGGGATTTATCGGCCTTTAATCCATTCAATTTACCCAACACCACTTCCCGGCTAACCTGGATTTCACTCAATTCCTCCAACTCCTTTGACCCGCGGTCCCCTGCTATTTCCGGCAGATTATTTATGTCTTCCTTAGTGAAGACGGAACCAAAGTAGTTATTCAATTGGTCCGCCATATCCTTGTTCCCCATGATCAACTCACCTGTTTCTGACTGCAAGGGACCTACATTTGTTTTAACTAATCTCTTTCTTTTCACATATCTATAAATACTTTTGCAGTCTGTTTTAATGTTCCCTGCCAGTTTTCTTTCATAATCTATTTTTCCTTTCCTAATTAAGCCCTTTGTCCTGCTCTGCTGGTCTCTGCATTTCTCCCAGTCCTCCGGTATGCTGCTTTTTCTGGCTAATTTGTACGCATCATCCTTCGCTTTGATACTATCCCTGATTTCCCTTGTTATCCACGGATGTACTACCTTCCCTGATTTATTCTTTTGCCAAACTGGGATGAACAATTTTTGTAGTTCATCCATGCAGTCTTTAAATGTCTTCCATTGCATATCCACCGTCAACCCTTTTAGAATTAATTGCCAGTCAATCTTGGCCAATTCACGTCTCATACCCTCAAAGTTACCTTTCTTTAAGTTCAGAACCATTGTTTCTGAATTAACAATGTCACTCTCCATCCTAATGAAGAACTCAACCATATTATGGTCACTCTTGCCCAAGGGGGCACGTACAACAAGACTGCTAACTAACCCTTCCTCATTACTCAATACCCAGTCTAAAATAGCCTGCTCTCTCGTTGGTTCCTCTACATGTTGATTTAGATAACTATCCCGCATACATTCCAAGAAATCCTCTTCCTCAGCACCCCTGCCAATTTGATTCACCCAATCTATATGTAGATTGAAGTCACCCATTATAACGGTTTTGCCTTTGTCGCACGCATTTCTAATTTCCTGTTTGATACCATCTCCAACTTCACTGCTCTGGGCAAGAGACTCTGTGCATCTACCCGATTTATTCCTCTCATGATTTTATACACCTCAATAAGATCACCCCTCATCCTCCTGAGCTCCAAGGAATAGAGTCCCAGACTACTCAACGGTGTTATAGAAAAGATGTTGTCAAGCTGGAGAGGGTACAGAGAAGAGTTACAAGGATGTTGCCAGGACTAAAGGGTCTTGGCTATAGGGAGCGGTTGAGTAGACTGGGTCTCTATTCCTTGGAATCGAGGACCAGAGGACATAGGTTCAAGGTCGGCATGGACCAGGTGTGCCGAAGGGCCTGTTTCCACGCTGTATCTCTAAACTAAACTAAACTAAACACTTGAATGTAAGATTTATTTACACATTTTATGTATATTTTACTGCTTCATTAAATAGCTACTGTTTCTTGCTGGCTTACACTTATTTCATTGTATGAACTGCTCATAGTTTGTTATTGGAAAGGTAGGGGGGACCTCATTGAAATGTACCGAATAGGGAAAGGCTTGGATAGAGTGGATGTGGAGTAGATGGTTCCATTAGTGGGAGAGTCTAGGACCAGAGGTCGTAGACTCAAAATTCAAGGACGTTCCTTTAGGAAGGAGATGAGGAGGAATTTCTTTAGTCAGAGGGTGGTGAATCTGTGGGATTCATTGCCACAGAAGGCTGTGAAGGCCATGAATAGATATTTTTCAGGCAGAAATAAATAGATTCTTGAGTAGTTCAGGTGTCAGGTGTTATGGGGAGAAGGAAGGAGAATGGGGTTAAGATTGAGAGATAGATCAGCCATGATTGAATGACGGAGTAGACTTGATGGGCCGAATGACCTAATTCTGCTATGTCCTTATATCACTTATAACCTTAAGTGTCGTCGTATGGAAAAGCCACCAGAATAATACAGCTATACACAAGGAACTGCATAGAAGATAGACACAAAATAGAAAATAGGCAGCGTCTCTGGATGGAAGGAATGGGTAACGTTTCGGGTTCTTCATATGTTAGTTGACAAAAAAACACATTAAATGATGCAGTAACTCAGCGGGTCAGGCATCATCTCTGGAGAAGGTGGGTGGGCAACCTTTTGGGTGGGGACCCTTCAGACTACCACAGCTTCTGACATAAGTAGATGTGTACAGCTGTGAGCTGTTTCAGTGCTCAGAGTTGTGTGCTGCACCACAACAGCTTGGCAGGCATTCCTGCCTCTGTTGATAGACACAAAATGCTGGAGTAACTCAGCGGGACAGGGAGCATCTCTGGAGAGAAGGAATGGGTGACGTTTCGGGTCGAGACCCTTCTTCGGACCATTCGTGCCTCTGTGACTGGTTTCATGCCTCTGCGGCAGGTTTACTTTTTCACAGTTGAGGAATTGTACCAAGTTCTACTTCTGGGGACAATAGTTCTACTGAAACAAATTGAAGAAGGGTGAATATCATGAGCTTCCCAACAATTCTCCTTCTTTCACCGGGCAAATGACGCAAGCTCAAATGTAAACACAACCTTTTGAAGATCAAACAAAAATGCTGGTGCATAAAAGTACATTGACATTACCGGTTGCTTCAGATTCTGCATGCTGGAAGTCAGTGGAATTGTAATTATGTTGAAGATGGCATGGGGTCGATTTACACTGACTTTGAAAACGAGTCCATTGCCAAATGCTCATAGTTTTTGTCTACTTCAGGCAATAAATCGTATCCAGTATGGAAGTTAGGGTCTCATAATGGAAACAGGACTGCAATTACTCTTGGCTTGGAATGGCTAGGACGTTTTCAATCACACACTCACAAGCTCCTCACATGGCACAGCCAACACAGCCTGCCACGTACCAATTCACTTCTGCGGACTCCGGTGAAATAATATACGAGCCCCAGCGGCTAAAGCTGCCATCCTGTCCTTGTCTCCCCTGAACTAGTCTTACTGGCAGCTGCCAAAGACAGGTTTGGAGGTGAGCTGCAGAAGAAAGCCGATTTGGTATGGTATAGCCTGGCTGCCAAGGTTGAGGGCGGTGAAGGGTTTTAGAATGTGGGTGCCGCTGCCAACGACACCCTAGTGTACAGATACAGGGGGAAGAACAAAGGGGGACCCGGCATGGGGGAGAGGGGGCGCCGTGAGGGAGGGGGAGGGTGGAGGGGAGAAGGGGGAGGGGGGGGGGATGAACAAAGGAGGACCTGGATATTCTGTAACATTGTCGGCGCCCTTTATGTAGCGACTATTTACATACCTTGGGTATGCACGCAAAGACTCGCACCGTGACCTGTCACACGGGATAATAAAGTATTCAGTATTCAATAGGCAATAGACAATAGGTGCATGAGAGGGCCATTCAGCCCTTCGAGCCATTCACTGTGATCATGGCTGTTCATCCACAATCAGTACCCCGTTCCTGCCTTCTCCCCATACCCCTTGACTCATTATGACACGCAGGATTTATAAACTGAAACATTGGCGTTATACTTAAGTCTAAAAGCGCAATAAACCAAGTCTCCTTTTACTGCTAACTTAAGGAAATCTTTATCAATGCGCCTTTCCCTAACTTCAGACAAACTGCAACATTTCATGATGAACGAAGCATTTTTGGATGTGTGGTCAATTTTATAATGTCAGGAAGTCCTTAGCTAAGTAATGATGTTTTAGAAGTATGACAGAGTGTGTGCAGCCAATGCATAGTCAATGCACAGGAGGTTGTTATATGAGCTGCAATGCGGTGCCTCGGGGAAAGGCAGCCCCCTCAATCACCGTTATACAGAGATTGAACACATGTCCTGTCTGAAAACTAACATGGAATGCACAGTATTGAACAAAGGCAGAAAACTAGCTCATCTCATCTCCTCCATCTGAAAATAAATGTGTGTGAATGTGTGTGTGTGAATGTGTGTGAATGTGTGTGAATGTGTATGAATGATTGGTGGTGGTCGGAGGGGCCGTAGGCGCAGATTGGTGGCCACGCTTCCGTCAGTCTGCCCCAGGGCAGCTGTGGCTACAGAAGTAGCTTACCACCACCGAGTGTGACTGAGGAGTGAATGAATAATGCGATGTAAAGCGCCTTGAGTATTAGAAAGGCGCTATATAAATCCCATCCATTATTATTATTATTAAATACCCTTGTAGTACTGGAAATCAGACGTGTACTTTTTGGTGAAGAGAGGCACGGAAAGCTGGAGTAACACAGCGGGACAGGCAGCACCACTGGAGAGAAAGAATGGGTGACGTTTCGGGTCGAGACCCTTCTTCAGACGTGTCGACCCGAAACGTCACCCCATTCCTTCCCTCCAGAGATGCTGCCTGTCCCTCTGAGTTGCTCCAGCTTTTTGTGTCTATCTACTGCTTAAACCGGCATCTGCAGTTCCTTCCTACACTTGTACTTCTCGGTAACGGCTTGGAAACAACACGTTTAACTGAGTGGACGAGCTGGCTGTGCGTCTTAATGCATTTCCCTGTCACAGGATCATAGCCACAAATGGTGGGAGAGCTGGTGAGTGCACATGTACCTTATATGGTTCCCGATAGTCCTCTAAGTCACACTGACATTGGGGCTGTATATAGCAAGGGCATGTACTTAGTGACAGCTCGACATAACTACGTTAAACCCTTGAATCGTTTGCACTGTACATGTTGAATCGTTTTGTTGTGTTCAGCCCCGTTAATAGTTAAAGAAATCTTACTCAGAAAGCAAAGGTAAAAACGTCAGACAATTTGACAGTTTTCTCTGCGATGTATTTTCACGAATAGATAAAGAAAAACAGTTTTCAGACTATAACTCTCTTATTGTGCTTGACTGCTGCTCAATTAGAGCGGTACTGGTATACGTGCTGTGCACAATGTTTAATCTGGCACGGAATAAGACATGTTGGCTTTCCCCAGGCTGGAAGTCTGCCAAGTAATATTAGCAAAGCCTTTTTTCCCCCCGACAACCGACGGGCTTTTGTCTGAATTCATGTTGAACTGAAGAATGGTTTTCATGCTTGTACCCATTCACATGCATTTTATTAAATGTCTTTTTTTCACGCAACTGTGAATAGCCTGAATTCACCTTCCACTTCCTAAGTCAGCTGTTGCACATAGTGTTGTGTCATAGCACACACTGCATGCACTTTGATAAGACCTTCAATGTGTTTGTCTGTGTTTGCAGACTAACTCCAGTTACATCCTGTGGCAAAGGTTTTATTGCACTATTGGCAGCTCTGTCACAATATGCAATTCTAAGGAGCATGAAAGGAAGCAGATAAGGAAACAGTGGACTTAAGAAATCACTTCTGTTCCATAAACAGTGTTTTGAAAGTCTTCTGAACAATACTGACCTTGTTCTGCATATAAAGTGCTTGTCCTATTGCATGCTTTACGGTAGGATTTGTGATACCAGCAGTGGTTACTTGTAGCATTTGTCTGCTTCTAAATGAGTTGAATGTTTGCAGCAATAGACAATAGACAATATGTGCAGGAGTAGACCATTCGGCCCTTCGAGCCAGCATCGCCATTCAATGTGATCATGGCTGATCATCCACAATCAGTACCCCGTTCCTGCCTTCTCCCCATATCCCCTGACTCCGCTATTTTTAAGAGCCCTATCTAGCTCTCTCTTGAAAGCATCCAGAGAACCGGCCTCCACCGCCCTCTGAGGCAGAAAATTCCACAGAGAAAAAGTGTTTTCTCGTCACCGTTTTAAATGGCTTACCCCTTATTCTTAAACTGTGGCCCCTGGTTCTGGACTCCCCCAACATCGGGAACATGTTTCCTGCCTCTAGCGTGTCCAAACCATTAACAATCTTGTGTGTTTCAATAAGATACCCTCTCATCCTTTTAAACTCCAGAGTATACAAGCCCAGCCGCTCCATTCTCTCAGCATATGACAGTCCCGCAGGGCTGCCAACTCTCACGCTTTGAGCGTGAGACTCACGCCCTCAAGCAAAATCTCACGCCCTCACGCCCATCAGAAATTTCTCACGCTCAGTGGTGAGAAATTTTGTGATCAACAAAAATGTCAAAACTCGGATAAACTGCATGGTCCGCGGGTGTTGGAGAGCCGGGGCTGCGGGAGGGATGGGAGCAGAACCAGCGGCTGGAACAGATGCGGGGAGCCGGGTCGGATGAGTGTTTGCTGGGGCTGGCGTGTCGCTCGCTGCAGCTCTGGCCATGGAGCACTCCGGACAGTGCGAGTGTCCCGGGCGTCGGAGGCGTCGGAAGCGTTGCGCCGCTGCCGCTGCCACGAGAGTCTCAGTGCCGAAGGGACAGACTCTCAAAGGGAGGTGGAGAGAGAGAGAGGGGAAGGAGACAGGGAGAGTGGGGAGAGAGAGAGGGGGGGTGAAAGGAGAGAGAGAGGGGAGAGACAGGGGGGGAGTGAATGGAGAGAGAGAAGAGGGAGAGCGGGGGGGCGAGAGAGAGAGTCTCCGTGTCGAATTTGCCCAGGTGACCGGAATGGATCAGGTTGCGGCTCGGTGCATCCTGGAGGAAGTAAATACCAAGCACTGGGTAGAAACGGTGGAAGGTAGTGGACTTCAAATGGGGATGGTTGGTAAAAGTATCCTGCTTGCCTGCTAGATTTTCACTTTCTGTAACTGCAGGAAAAATGTTCCCGATGTTGGGGGCGTTCAGAACCATGGGTCACAGTTTAAGAATAAAGGGAAGAGTTGTGAATCTGTGGAATTCTCTGCCACAGAAGGCAGTGCAGGCCAATTCACTGGATGTTTTCAAGAGAGAGTTACATTTAGTTCTTGGGGCTAACGACATCAAGGGATATGGGGAAAAAACAGGAAAGAGGTACTGATTTTAGATGAATAGCCATGATCATATTCAATGGCAGTGCTGGCTCGAAGGGCCGAATGGCCTATTCCTGCACCTATTTTCTATGTTTCCATGCTTGACTATATGGCAATAAAACTCGATCACTTGATTTTGAAGCATTCATGCATGGTGGAGGTATAATGTAGTCATAGAGTGATACAGTGTGAAAACAGGCCCTTCGGCGCAACTTCCCCACACCCGCCAACATGTCCCAGCTACGCCACCTGCTTTTGGTCCATACCTCCAAACCTGTCCTATCCATGTATCAGTCTAACTTTTTCTTAAATGTTGGGATGGTCCCTGCCTCAACTACCTCCTCTGGCAGCTTGTTCCATACACCCATCACCCTTTGTGTGGATAAAGTTACCCCTTAAAAAGTTACCTCTTAAAAATACTTCATACAAAAAACATTGAAATCATACTTCTACAGTGCACTAAAACATGATTTTAATACATCAAATTTCAAAAAGTTCCTACCCTTCTTCCACACCCTCTCCCCACTCGGTTGCTCCACTCCCTCACCGGGTAACCCCAAGGCCAGTGATCAGTGATCGCACAGCCTCCCCCCTTTCAACAAAAACTCCAATCCGATTTAAAGCATATATATTGCATTCAAGTGTAAGTTATAAGACTCGCTACAGTATGCACCATATTGCACAATTTCAAGCTGAAAAATGCAAATGTTCCGTACCAATGGGAGGGGGCACCCACTGAGGCAGAGAATTCCACAGATTCACAACTCTCTGGATGAAAAAGTTTTTCCTCATCTCCGTTCTAAATGGCCTCCCCCCCTTATTCTTAAACTGCGGCCCCTGGTTCTGGACTCCGCCAAAATCTGGAACATGTTTCCTGCCTCTAGAGTGTCCAATCCCTAAATAATCTTATTTGTTTCATTAAGATATCCTCTCATCCCAAATTCCATTGTATACAAGCCCAGCCGCTCCATTCTTTCATCATATGCCAGTCCCGCCATCCCGGGAATTAACCCGGTGAACCTACGCTGCACTCCCTCAATAGCAAGAATGTCCATTCTCAAATTTGTGACCCAAACTCCTAAAAGAACGTCATTTAATTCTGAGGCTACGACCTCTAGTCCTAGACTCTCCCACTAGTGAAAACATCCTCTCCACGTCCACTCTATCCAGGCCTTTCACTATTCTGTACGTTTCAGTGAGGTTCCTCCTCATCCTTCTAAACTCCAGCGAGTACGGGCCCAGTGCCGTCAAACGCTCATGGAGTGGAGGGGGAGGGAGAGGGAGAGGGAGAGGGAGAGGGAGAGGGAGAGGAGAGAGGGAGAGGGGAGAGGGGAGAGGGAGCGGGATGCGGGAGAGGGAGAGGGAGCAGGGCGAGGGAGAGGGCGAGGGAGAGGGCAGAGGGAAGGGAGAGGGAGAGAGAGCGAGAGAGAGGAGCTTCATATCTAACTTATCGTTGGACTGTTTAAAACTGTCCAGTGCTTTAAAAACCTCCTCCATTTAGCGTGAAAATCCCTTGATAACTTTCTACATTGTCGAGGGAGCAGGGTGCGGCTGTC
>NC_045957.1:35239254-35376754 GCF_010909765.2 Amblyraja radiata | reverse complement strand
CGATGGGCCGAAGGGCCGGTTTCCATGCTGTATCCCTAAACTAAGCTAAATTAAATAGGTTGTAGAGCAGCAAGCATGAACTCATTGTGTACGATAATCATCTTCTGTATTGCAAGTTTCTGTGTTAATATGAGAAATATGCTAAAAACAGCACAAAAAGGATAACTATTGATTTGATTGGAACTACATAGAGAAAATTCCCTTTTACACCACTCATGCTCTTTAATTAGACCTGCACCACCCACCGCAGTCGGACGGCAGGAGATATTATTTATTACTATTGGAGCAGATTGTAGGTTTATTGAAGTTCACTCTCTCTGCAGAAATTCTGCTTGAAAAACAAGATGTTTGGCAATCTGTATGTTAATAAACCTAATTGAAAACTGCAGATGCTGGAATTCTGAAGTAGGAACAGTAAATGGGGAGATTGCTCAGCAGGTCAAGCAGCATCAACTTTTTTAGTCCATCTTTTTCATCAGTTTCAGTAAAAGATCCTCGGCTTAAGAAAACATTGATTTTGTTTCCGTTTATTCTCTGTCCTGTTTCTCAGTTTCTCAGCATTACTTTCAGGCCTGACCAACCTGATCCAATGCTGGAAGTCAATTCAGGCGCAGCTTCCTTGGAAAGGAAAACAGAGTGAAGGTTTCAGATCGAAACGGGACCTGAAATCTGTTTCTTTTCCCACAGACGCTGTCTGACCTGCTGAGTGTTACCGGTATTTTCAATTTTTATTTCAGGTTTCCAGCATCTGCAGTTCTTGTTTTTATTTTTCCAACATTAGCAGTGCCCAAGGACTTGTAGATTTGTTGATGGCTGACCTTACCTGACCATTGCCATGGTCAGTCATGCCTGGCCATACAATAATGTCCACACCAGTCTGGAATACTTGGCCCGTACCTGCTGATCAACCTTAACAAAACCTTAAATGCTTTTCATTTATTTCTCTCTGCTATATAAGAAAGATTCCAACGGGAGTAAGGGGTGACCGCGGCTGACAAGGGAAGTCAGGGACAGTATAAAAATAAAGGAAAAGAAGTATAACATAGCAACGATAAGCTGGAAGCCATAGGATTGGGTAACTTTTAAAGAGCAACAGAAGATAACTAAAAAGGCAATATGTGGAGAAAGATAAGCTAGCCAAGAATATAAAGGATGCTAGTAAAAGCTTCTTTAGGTATGTGAAGAGGAAAACATTAGTTAAGACCAAAGTAGGACCCTTGAAGACTGAAAAAGATGAATTTATTATGGGGAACAAGGAAATGGCAGATGAGTTGAACAGATAATTTGGATCCATCTTCACTGAGGAGGACACAAACCATCTTTCTGATGTACCAGTGACCAGTGGATCTAGGGTGACGGAGGAACTGAAGGAAATGCACATTAGACAAAAAAAAATTTTGGTAGACTGATAGGACTGAAGACAGATAAATCCCTAGGGCCTGATGGTCTGCATCCCAGGGTACTTAAGGAAGTGGCTCTAGAAATTGTAGACGCATTGGTGATCATTTTCAAATGTTCTATAGATTCAGGATCAGTTCCTGTCGATTGGAGGGTAGCTAATGTTATCCCACTTTTTAAGAAAGGCGGGAGAGAGAAAACAGAGAATTATAGAGCAGTTAGCCTGACATCGGTGGTGGGGAAGCTGCTGGAGTCAATTATAAAAGAAGAAATAAGGACACATTTGGATAGCAGTAACAGGATCGGTCTGAGTCAGCATGGATTTACGAATTAGTCATGCTTGACTAAACTTCTGGAATTTTTTGAGGATGGAACTAGGAACATGGACAAGGGAGAGCTAGTACATGCAGTGTACCTGGAATTTCAGAAAGCATTTGATAAGGTCCCACGTAGGAGATTAGTGGGCAAAATTAGAGCACATGATATTGGGGGTAGGGTGCTGACATGGATACAAAATTGGTCGGCAGACAGGAATGAAAGAGTAGGGATTAACGGGTCCCTTTCAAAACGGCCGGCAGTGACTAGTGGGGTGCCGCTAGGCTTGGTGCTGGGACCACAGCTATTTACAATATACATTAATGATTTAGATGAAGGGATTCAAAGTAACATTAGCAAATTTGCAGATGGCACAAAGCTGGGTGGCAGTGTGAACTGTGAAGAGGATGCTATGAAGATGCGGGGTGACTTGGACAGGTTGGGTGAGTGGGCAGATGCATGGCAGATGCAGTTTAATGTGGATAAGTGTGAGGTTATCCACTTTGGTGGCAAAAACACAAAGGCAGATTATTATCTTAATGGAGTCAAGTTGGGAAAAGGGGAACTACAATGGGATCTGGGGGTCCTTGTTCATCAGTCAATGAAAGTAAGCATGAAGGTACAGCAAGCAGTGAAGAAAGCAAATGGCATGCTGGCCTTCATAACAAGAGGAGTTGAGTATAGGAGCAAAGCGGTCCTTCTGCAGTTGTACAGGGCCCTAGTGAGACCACACCTGGAGTATTGTGTGTAGTTTTCATCTCCCAATTTGAGAAAGGGACATTCTTGCTATTAAGGGAGTGCAGTGTAGGTTCACAAGGTTAATTCCCGGGATGGCGGGAACTGTCATATGTTGATAGAATGGAGCAGCTGAGCTTGTACACTCTGGAATTTAGAAGGGTGAGAGGGGATCTTATTGAAACATATAAGATTATTTAGGGTTTGGACACGCTAGAGGCAGAAAACATGTTCCCGATGTTGGGGGAGTCCAGAACCAGAGGCCACAGTTTAAGAATAAGGGGTAAGCCATTTAGAACGGAGACAAGGAAACACTTTTTCTCACAGAGAGTGGTGTCTGTGGAATTCTCTGCCTCAGAGGGCGGTGGAGGCTGGCTCTCTGGATGCTTTCAAGAGAGAGCTAGACAGTTAAAGATAGTGGAGTCAAGGGATATGGGGAGAAGGCAGGAACGGGATACTGATTGTGGATGATCAATGATCACATTGAATGGTGGTGCTGGCTCGAAGGGCCGAATGGCCTACTCCTGCACCTGTTGTCTATTGTCTATTGTCTATTGATGAGAACTTGAATGATTTAGGAGATAGACACAAAAAGCTGGAGTAACTCAGCGGGTCAGGCAGCATCTCTGGAGAGAAGGAATGGGCGACGTTTCGGGTCGAGACCCTTCTTCAGACCCTTCAAGTCTGATGAAATGTCTTGACCCGAAACGTCACCCATTCCTTCTCTCCAGGGGCGTTGCCTGTCCCGCTAAGTTACTCCAGCTTTTTATGTCTATCTTCGGTTTAAACCAGCATCTGCAGTTCCTTCCTACACATTATTTAGGAGATGTTTGGACGTGGTTTAGAATGTAATTTACAACTCAACGGTATGAATGTTGAATTCTCTAATTTTAGGTAACTTCAACAAACAGTCCCCTCCCCCTTCAGCTCATTAGTTTGGATGGGATCCAAGGAGAGATAGCCGACTGGCATCACAGGTAGATAGGGTGGTTAAGAAGGTTTTCAGCACATTGGCTTTCATCAGTCAGAGCATTGAGTATACAGTAGAAGTTGGGTTTTCATGTTGCAGTTGTATAAGATATTGAGCTGCATTTAGAGTATTGTGCTCAGTTCTGGGCATCATTTTATAGGAAAGATGTTGTCAAACTGGAAAGGGTGCAGAGAAAATGTATAAGGATGTTTTACGAGAGAAAGCAGATAGCGCCTCATTCGCAATACTGCAGCTCGGAGTGCAACATTCCATCAGCGCTGCAACTGTACTGCACTGGCGAGTCAGAAAAAGCATTGGACTTTATCAGCAGCCAGCTTGGAATCAAAAGAAAACTTTTGATTCCAACTTAGTGGCAAGGAACGGGATGCACAAGGAAAATCTGTGTCTGGAAATTCATCCTCTGCGGTGGTGCTAAGTGTGTGGCAGCCTCATCATTATACTGAAGCCAATGGAGCTGATATGTGTACAAACTGCTGCTATGATTATATAATCCATTTAGTGTTGTTGACCTGGGCCGATTTCTAGGCTCCGCAGGGTTAAGATTAGGTGATCTGTCAAATATCCAAACACCGCTTAAGACTTTGTTTAAGAAATAGAATCTTTAAAATAAAAGCTGATGACTGAATGTTTGTCCAGCTGGATGCAGAGTTTGAAGAAACATAGTCATTGCATTTGTTTAAGAAGGAACTGCAGATGCTGGAAAATCGAAGGCACACAAAAATGCTGGAGAAACTCAGCGGGCGCAGCAGCATCTATGGAGCAAAGGAAATAGGCAACGTTTCGGGCCAAAAACCTTCTTCATTGCATTTGAGTTGTGGTATCAAGCCAGACGAGGCTGTTCCGTCAAACTTTCAACTATTAAACGGGTAAATAAAACCAATCCCTGTTGTCATTTTCTATCTAATCTGCGGTATAGAATGGCACTCCTGGGAAACATAAGCCTCTTGTTAAATTAGGAGCTAGAAGCAAAGGAACTATTAAAGTAATCTGCTAACTCTGGCATGAGGCCATCAATGAAACTCAAGTGACGGATTCAGAGTATTCTAATGAGTGACACACCTCATTGACAAACTCTATAGTGTAAATTAAAAGGCACATAGCTGAATTGTAAACTGTTTAACATGTACTGCTAACCATTCCTGATTATCATCCTAACCATCCCTCTCTATTCAATGGAAGGGGAAGCTGCAGCAGGAAAACAACACTGTTTTTGCCTCAACAATCACTGCAAGGGTTTACAGTATAAATAAGTCCCACCTCTCTTCCCTGTGTCTCACCTGGGTGAGCAGTCATTTCTTCCACTGTCCTGCTACTCTTTCGACTTCTCCTCATCCCCTTCCAACCCACGTCCCTGCCTCTGGCTTCACATTTCACTCCTCTCCTGATTCACAGCCTTTGCCTCCTTTTCATCTCGAGCCTTTGTCCACCCATCTGCCTGTCAAAACCCCTCAACCTATCACTTGCCAGGTTTTGTCCCGCCCCCACCTCTTTGCCAGCTTTCTCCTCTACTTCAATCAGTCTAAAGATAGGACCCGACCCGAAACGTCACCATGTCCTCCAGAGGTGTTGCCTGACCCGTTGAATTACTCCAGCACTTTGTGTTATAATTATGATCTCATGCAGCTCTATCAAACCACCTTTCATTTTCGTTCCATGGAGAACAGCTCCAGCATCTCCCGTCTTGCAGCTGATATTCCCCAATGCTAGAACTATTCCAGTAAACTACTTCTACGGCCACAGTGATGAGGCCGAGGGGTGATCTTATAGAGGTGTATAAAATCATGAAGGGAGTAGATAAAGGTAATGCAGTCTTTTACCCAGGGTAGGGGAAATCAAAAACAAAAGGACATTAGATGGACAAAGAATTTTTTTTAAAACAGGAATAAAAATAAGTTGCCTTTCGTAATAATTGTTCGGTGAGAGGAACACAATTTAATGCAAATCTGTGGGCAACGTTTTCGCTCCATGTGTGGCAGGTGTAGGGAGCAAGCTGCCAGAGGAGGTAGTTGAGGCACATACTATAACACCATTGAGAAGATACTTAGACACGTACATGGATAGGGATGGTTTAGAAGAATATGGGCCAAATGCACGCAAGTGGAACCAGCGTTGGTCGGCATGGATGAGTTGAGCCAAAGAGCCTGTTAGTCCAGGACTCTATGACACGGTATGACCCCCACATCCTTCCCACTCATTTTGGGCACTCCAGCTTTGTGTTTAGATTTATAAGTAGATAGTTCATTTTCTGGGATACGGTATTTTTGAAGAAAAGGATTTGAAAGGTGATATACGAGTCTACGTTGCTATTTTCTTCGCGGTGCCTGAGTTGTAAATCACCAGTTATGTGCTTTCATTAAGATCAGGAAATATTGTTGGAAAACACTATGGTGATATGGTTAAGAAGGAACTGCAGATGCTGAAAAAATCGAAGGGGCAGTCTGAAGAAGGGTCTCGACCCGAAACGTCACCGTTTCCTTCGCTCCATAGATGCTGCCTCACCCGCAGAGTTTCTCCAGCATTTTTATCTACCTATGGTGATATGGTGGAGAGTTTAGTGCAGAACCAAGCAGTGCTAGTTCTTGATCTACTTGAGCTGTAATCAGATGGTGCATTGATTCATCATAACATGTTTCGCTCCAAGTGGACGGAGAAATTTAAAAAAAAAGCCGATGTTGCAAATCTACTGTAAATAAAAACAGCTGGAACAGCCAGAGATGCTGGAAGCTCTCAGGCAGAATCTGTAGAAGCTGAATCAGAATTAATATTGTATCCTATCCTTTTACACCAGAAATGCTGCCTGACCCATAGGAAAACTATGTTCTTGGTTTCTGTGTTCTCCCATTCTTCTTCTGAGGCTTGGACCTAAAATGAAACGAAACGCATGATGAAGGAAAAGGCTGAGTATGTGTGTAGTCTGAGAGAGGCTGGGGGGGAAGCGACAATAGTACCCACAAATTAAATACAATTAATTGAATAATAACCACACAGTTTGTGAAATTTATCCCTTGCTGGACAATCAAATCCTTCTTTCATAAGTAGCTTTTCATTCTTAGTATGGTTTAGTGTGTGGGTAATGAGTACTGCTGTGTTTTGGATGCAGAAATTTCTCGTCACCTATAATAATAATATTAGCCTCGGCTGTGCCCATCGACATACAAGGTCTATCTGAGGCTTGTACTGAGCTGGAGACTGCTACATAATTGATAGCCACTGGGTTTGCTGGAAATAATAGGTCTGACACAACAGGATCATGGCCAGTTTCATCGGGCGCACGGCAGGTTTAGTGGGGTCCTGAGCAGTTTGCAGTTTAAAAAAAAGCAATGATCTTGTATTGAGTTGACAAAAAGCCATGTAATTCACTGAGGAAGCATCAGTCAGCTGCGCAACGAAAGCTGGCTTCATTGTTTTCATCCCTACAATGTCCTGCTGCCACCAGCTACCTCTGCAGAAGTCAGATACAGTGCAATGGATTGCATTTTACATTTTTCACTGGCACTGGGGTATAAGGTGCGTATGTCAACGATTCAAATGCAACTTGAAACATTTTGCAAAAAGGTCACAGACAACTCTCTATCACCCTTATCACTTCCCCACAAATGAGGGCTTTCATTTTCTAAATATTTTCTTCTCCAGTCAGTAGTTGAATCGCACATGTGTTCGAAATGGCAATGCGCTGGGCTGTGGAATATTAGGCTGCCACACATTTACACTCAGTGACACCGAGCACTTCTTTAGTCAGGATAAATCAGCCTGATGTACGACTAATATCCTTCTATATTGGCCCAACCTCGGAACAGTAATTTCTTTACACAGAGAGTGGTTGATATTTGGAAGGCACTACCAAGAGAGGAGGTGGAATCAAATACATTTATTACGTCTAAGTAGTATTTCGACAGACACTTAAAATGGCAAGACATAGAAGGGTAGGGTTGTAATGCAGGTAAAGGGTATTAATATAAAGGGTCTGAAGAAGGTTCTCGACCCGAAACATCACCTATTCCTTTTCTCCAGAAATGCTGTCTGACCCGCGGAGTTATTCCAGCTTTTTGTGAAAGGGCAGCAAGGTCCGAGTGCACATGATGGGCCAAATGGTATCTTTCTGTGCTGTACAACTCTATGACTCTGCACCATGGCAGCTGACTGCAGGAGCTGCGTTTGTACGACAGACTGTCTCTGCTGGGGTCTAGTTTGAGTCTGCCACAAATCAGTTCACACTGGAGTTCATGTTCTACAAGTAAGGAGTCCCTGTATTATCCATCTCAACGCAATGGTTCAATGGTTTGTTCAATGGTTCAATGGTTTGTTCAATGGTTCAATGGTTTCTTTATTGTCACATGTAGCTGGTACAGTGAAATGCATTCCTTGCATACAAGACTATCCCCAGACATAAACACAATCACCCCAGTCAGTACAGCATGCATAGAACAGCCCACTGAGTACAAATGCAAGAGGTGACATTTTGGTGCCATTTTACAATCCCAACTGCCCACAAAGCCCCATTGTAGCCATCACCTCCATTCTGGTATCGAGTTGAACATCAGACACTTTAAAAAAAAAAAATTTCTAGATGAGGTCTACTGTATGATTTTACTGGGTTGTATGCAAAAGAAAGCATTTCACTGTACATATGTACACATGAGACAATAAAGTATCATTGATGCAGATATCACTAGCATAGGTGGCATCCATCCCTAACGGCTCTGAACCCAGGAGGCAGCTAAGAGTGAATCACACTGGTGGACTGTGGTCATCGGGAGGTGAGACTGGTTAAGGATAATCAACCTCCTTCCCTGAAGGGTATTATTGGACCAGATGGATTTTACAACAATCCAACATTACCAACTTTACTAGTCATAATCAAAATAGCATAGTCAAACTAGACTAGTCATAGTCATATAGCACAGAAGCAGGCCTTTTGGCCCAACTCATCCATGCTGACCAAGATTGGCACATGTCACTCCAAACCCATCCTGTCGATGTGTGCTTCCAAATGTCTTTTAAATGCTATTATAGTAACTGCGTCATCTACCTCCTCTAACAGCTCATTCCATACACCATGTTCCACAGACTGGGCAAGGATAATTGACCTCTTTCCCTGATCCACAATCCAACATTATCACCTATTCTCGTCTTAGTCATAAAGCATGGAAACAAGTCATTCATGCTGATGAAGAGCCCCATCTTAACCAGTCCCATTTGCCTAAGTTTGCCCCATATCGCTCTAACCCTTTCTGATCCATGTACTTGTCCAAATGTATTTTAAAAGCTGTTATAGTACCTACCTTCCCCCAGCAGCTGGTTCCATTCATCCCCCCCCCCCTCCCCCGCACCCCTGAATGAAGATGTTGTCCCTCAGGTTCCTATTAAATCTTGCTCCTCTCCTGAAGCCAAATTGCTTTTATTCCAGATATTTATTGTTTAATACTTGGATTTGAATTCCCCGACTGCAATGATGGGATTCAAACAAGATTTCAGGTCATCAGTGCTGGCCTCTAAGTGCTAATCCCACAGTTTAACCTGCACATTAGAAAACCCACGAAGACTCTTGTCACAACAAAAGCCAGTGTGACAATCTAATGATATGTTTTAAAATCTAATTGTTTGGGGTATTTGAAAGCAAGGAGTTTGCATCTATTTATCACGTTTTAAATCCTCAGGAGGTTGCGAGTGCTTTCAGCCAATGGAATATATTTGAAGTATTGGAACGTTGAATAAACCTATTCACTGGCTTGAAACCAACTTTTGGTCCAAGGTTTGCAGTCGGCCTGCAAATGAAGCGGCGTTCTGCACTTCTGTAGTGTTTCAGGAATGCTGTGTAATGCAAAAGCTGAAGGTCATACCTTCAACAAAGCCGTAATTAAGGTTGTTCGCCTGAAGAAAGTGTGCCGGGGTAATACATCACACTTTAGTTGGCCAGATACAGGTCATTGGATTGCCCTGATCTAGTCATCTAGTTTCAACAAAGCATTAGCTTTTTGCCTGCACATTTTCAATTGCAGGACCTTCAATACTTAGACACCATAGACAGTGGGGGTTTTTTTTTTTTACATCGTTTGCAGCAAAATTTAATACAATATATTTTGTTTGTATGGTGCTCTTCATTTCTTGACCTCGTGACGTTAAACTTTGGGGATGCAGCGTGGAAACAGGCGCTTCGGCCCACCAAGTCCACGCTGACCAACGATCACCCTGTACACCAGCACTGTACTACACACACTAGGGACAATTTATAATTTTACCGAAGACAATTAACCTACAAACCCTGGACGTCATGGGTGTGTGGGAGGAAACCGGAGCACTTGGAGAAAGCCCACTAGGTCTCAGGGAGAACGTACAAACTCCGGACAGACAGCACTCAGAGTCAGGATCGAACCTGGGTCTCTGGTGCTGTAAGGCTCGGTAAGGCAGTGACTCTACCACCGCACCACTGTGCTGCCCATTGTTCTTCTCTGACCCCTTCACATTCTTGCACCACAGTGTTGGGCTGATCTTATACCTTGGCCCATTGATTCATTGGTTGCCTGATCCTAATGAGACAGGTATGTCCTCGTGTTTCAGGGCTGTACACACTTTGCCTGCGAGAGTTTCAAAAGCCAGCACCAAGTATAGAAACATAGAAAGTAGAACAATAGAAAACACGTGCTGGAGTAGGCCATTCGGCCCTTCGAGCCAGCACTGCCATTCAATATGATCATAGACAATAGCTCAGGAGTAGGCCATTCGGCCCTTCTAACCAGCACCGCCATTCAATGTGATCATGGCTGATAATCCACAATCAGTACCCCGTTCATGCCTTCTCCCCATATCCCCTGACTCCACTATCTTTAAGAGCCCTATCAAACCCTCTCTTGAAAGTATCCAGATAACCAGCCTCCACCGCCCTCTGAGGCAGAAAATTCCACAAACTCACAACTCTCTGTGTGAAAAAGTGATTCCTCATCTCCGTTCTAAATGCCTTACCCCTTATTCTTAAACTGTGGCCCCTGGTTCTGGACTCCCCCAACATCGGGGACATGTTTCCTGCCTCTAGCGTGTCCATACCCTTAATAATCTTTTTTTAAATTTTTTATTAGGAGTACAATAAGTTACAGTAATACACACCACATATACCTTATTACATTTGTTGTACCCCTTCATTTTTTGAGCTTTAAGAAAGATAGAAATAAAAGAAGTAAGGAAAGTGAGAAAGAGTCGTGATAGTGCAAGAAAGTGTTGGGAAAAGAAAGCCCATTAGAAAGAGAGTTAGAGAAGAAAGTTAAGAAATAGACCCTAGAAAAGAAAGAAAGAAAGAGAAACAATCGCTCTATTATAAAAAACTCTGCAAAAAGGGATATACCAACCATATTTTTCACCCCCCGTTACCAGATCCTGGCACCATTTATTTTTTAAATTACTGTTGCACCTTATGCTTGTAGTAAGTCCATAAATGCAGGCCACCTCTTTTGGAAGTGGTCTGCTTTGCCTGCGAGGAGGAGTCTCATATCTTCCAGGTGTAATGTTTGGAACATGTTTGAAATCCACATTTTTATTGTTGGTATAGCAGCGTTTTTCCAGAATTTGAGTATAAGCTTTTTTCCCGTTATTAGCCCATAATTAAATAAATTCTTTTGAAACACGTTTAATTCAGGGCTACCTTCCATTATTCCAAAGATAATCCATTCTGCTTTTGGTATCAGTTTTATTTTAAATAGTTTTGTGAAGATTTCAAATATTTCGTTCCAGAATTTTTGGATTTTTATACAAAAAACAAAAGAGTGCGCTATGGTAGCTTCTTGAGACTGACATTTATCACAAATGGGTGAGACGTTAGGGAAAAGTTTATTTATTTTGGTTTTTGAATAGTATAGTCTATGTAATGTTTTGAATTGAATTAGAGTGTGTCTCACGTTGATCGAGCATTTATGCACATATAGTAAGTGTTTATCCCAGCTCTCTTTTGAAATTTTTATAGCTAGTTCTTGTTCCCAGTCTCTTCTAATACCGTCAGTTGTAGGTATTTCTATATTTAAATTAGTGTTATATAAGTATGATATTAAGTTTGCTGATTCGGCCTTTGTCTTCATTGCTTCGTCCAGTAAGTCTGGAGGCATATTATGATAGTCTTTTGTGTATTTTTTCAGATAGTCACATATTTGAAGATATTTAAAATATTGATTATTTCAGTTGTAATTGTTGAAATGATAGTAATTTTCCAAATTCATACAAGTCTCCGAGCGTTTTGATTCCTATTCTTTCCCATTGTGTAAATGATTTATCTATAGTAGAGGGATTAAACGACGGATTATTGACTATTGGCGATAAAAGAGATAGATTTCTTAATTTTAGATTTTGTTTTATTTGTTTCCAAGTTCTAATTGTGCAATGTATAATTGGATTTTTATTGTAATTTTTGTTATTCAGATTCATTGGTGAGAGGAGAGTCGCTCCTATGTTGCATGGAGAGCAGTCCTCTCTCTCCATTACAATCCAGTCCACCTGCTGGGCAGTGTTGTCCAGCAGGTGAATCATATTTTTAATATTTACTGCCCAATTATAGTACATAACGTTAGGGAGTGTTAGACCACCCAGCTCTTTGGGTTTGCTCAGATGTGTTCTGTGGGATTTATAGTCCCATATAAAATTTGTAATGTTTGAGTCCAGTTTTTTGAAAAACATTTTTGGAAGGTATATAGGGATTGATTGAAATAAGTATAGGATTTGTGGTAGAAAGATCATTTTTATAGCATTTATTCGACCTATTAAAGACATCGGGGGCGTTTTCCAGAATTTGATTAGAATTTTTAATTTCTTAAGTAAGGGACTATAATTGGCATTAAACATAGCATGATAATTTCTAGTAATTTCAATTCCCAAATATTTAAATTTTTCTGTGGCTATTTTAAAGGGGAATTTTAAGAGATGTGTTGAGTCTTTCGGTTTGATCGACAGAATTTCACTATTGTTCCAATTTATTCTGTATCCTGAGAAAGATCCAAAGTCCTCAATTAGATTTAGTATGTTTGGTATACTAATTTGGGGTTTTGTGACGTACAGTAGTACATCGTCTGCGTATAAAGATATTATGTTATTTGAATGTTTTGTATTATAACCGTAAATATCCGGGTGTGTTCTGATTCTTTCAGCTAAAGGTTCAATTACCAGAGCAAATAAGAGCGGTGATAATGACCATCCTTGTCTATTGCCCCTTGATAATTGAAATTTCGTAGATAGTATATTATTAGTTAATATTCTAGCTGTAGGTTTGTTATATAATAATTTTATCCATATGATGAAGTTCTCTCCCATTTGAAATGTTTGCAATACTTTAATCATATAATCCCATACTACTTGATCAAATGCTTTTTCTGCGTCCAATGAAATGATTGATAACTCTTGTTCTTGAGGTTTATGTGAATGCATTATGTTAAGCAGACGTCTCAGGTTATTAAATGAGTGTCTCTTGGGTATGAATCCTGAACCTTAATAATCTTATATGTTTCAATAAGATTCCCTCTTATCCTTCTGAACTCTAGAGTGTACAAGCCCAGCTGCTCCATTCTCTCAGAAACATAGAAACATAGAAAATAGGTGCAGGAGTAGGCCATTCGGCCCTTCGAGCCTGCACCGCCATTCGATATGATCATGGCTGATCATCCAACTCAGTATCCCATCCCTGCCTTCTCTCCATACCCCCTGATCCCTTTAGCCACAAGGGCCACATCTAACTCCCTCTTAAATATAGCCAATGAACTGGCCTCAACTACCTTCTGTGGCAGAGAATTCCACAGGTTCACCACTCTGTGTAAAAAATGATTTTCTCATCTCGGTCCTAAAAGACTTCCCTCTTATCCTTAAACTGTGACCCCTAGTTCTGGACTTCCCCAACATCGGGAATAATCTTCCTACATCTAGCCTGTCCAACCCCTTAAGAATTTTGTAAGTTTCTATAAGAAAGCCCCTCAATCTTCTGAATTCCAGCGTGTACAAGCCGAGTCTATCCAGTCTTTCTTCATATGAAAGTCCTGCCATCCCAGGAATCAGTCTGGTGAACCTTCTCTGTACTCCCTCTATGGCAAGAATGTCTTTCCTCAGATTAGGAGACCAAAACTGTACGCAATACTCCAGGTGTGGTCTCACCAAGACCCTGTACAACTGCAGTAGAACCTCCCTGCTCTTATACTCAAATCCTTTTGCTATGAATGCTAACATACCATTTGCTTTCTTCACTGCCTGCTGCACCTGCATTCCTACTTTCAATGACTGGTGTACCATGACACCCAGGTCTCGATGCATCTCCCCTTTTCCTAATCGGCCGCCATTCAGATATAAGTCTACTTTCCTGTTTTTGCCACCAAAGTGGATAACCTCACATTTATCCACATTATACTGCATCTGCCATGCATTTACCCACTCACCCAACCTATCCAAGTCACCTTGCAGCCTCCTAGCATCCTCCTCACAGCTAACACTGCCCCCCAGCTTCGTGTCATCTGCAAACTTGGAGATGTTGCATTCAATTCCCTCATCCAGATCATTAATATATATTGTAAATAGCTGGGGTCCCAGCACTGAGCCTTGCGGTACCCCACTAGTCACTGCCTGCCATTCTGAAAAGGACCCGTTTACTCCCACTCTTTGCTTTATGTCTGCCAGCCAGTTCTCTATCCACATCAATACTGAACCCCCAATACCATGTGCTTTAAGTTTGTATACTAATCTCTTATGTGGGACCTTGTCGAAAGCCTTCTGAAAGTCCAGATATAACACATCCACTGGTTCTCCCTTATCCACTCTACTAGTTACATGCTCGAAAAATTCTATAAGATTCGTCAGACATGATTTACCTTTCATAAATCCATGCAGACTTTGTCCAATGAATTCACCACTTTCCAAATGTGCTGCTATCCCATCTTTAATAACTGACTCCAGAATTTTCCCCACCACCGATGTTAGACTAACTGGTCTGTAATTCCCTGTTTTCGCTCTCCCTCCCTTTTTAAAAAGTGGGGTTACATTAGCTACCCTCTAGTCCTCAGGAACTACTCCAGAATCTAAAGAGTTTTGAAAAATTATCACTAATGCATCCACTATTTCTGCGGCTATGACAGTCCCGCCATCCCGGGAATTAACCTTGTGAACCTACGCTGCACTCCCTCAATAGCAAGAATGTCCTTCTTCAAATTAGGGGACCAAAACTGCACACAATATTCCAGGTGTGGTCTCACTAGGGCCCTGTACCACTGCAGAGGGACCTATTTTCTCCTATACTCAACTCCTCTTTTTATGAAGGCAAAAATGCCATTCGCTTTCTTCACTGCCTGCTGTACATGCATGCTTACCTTCATTGACTGATGAACAAGGACCCCCAGATCCCATTGTACTTCCCATTTTCCCAATTTGACACCATTTAGATAATAATCTGCCTTCCTGTTTTTACTACCAAAGTGGATAACCTCACATTTATCCACATTAAACTGCATCTGCCATGCATCTGCCCACTCACCCAATCTGTCCAAGTCACCCTGCATTCGCATAGCATCCTCCTCACAGTTCACACTGCCACCCAACTTTGTGTCATGTGCAAATTTGCTAATGTTACTTTGAATCCCTTCATCTAAATCATTGATGTATATTGTAAATAGCTGCGGTCCTAACACTTAGCCTTGTGGTACCCCACTAGTCACTGCCTGCCATTTTGAAAGGGACCCGTTAATCCCTACTCTTTGTTTCCTGTCTGCCAACCACTTCTCTATACATGTCACCACTCTACACCCAATACCATGTGCCCTAATTTTGCCCACTATTCTCCTATGTGAGACCTTATCAAAATCTTTCTGAAAGTCCAGGTACACTACATCCACTGGCTCTCCCTTGTCCATTTTCCCAGTTACATCCTCAAAAAATTCCAGAAGATTAGTCAAGCATGATTTCCCCTTTGTAAATCCATGCTAACTTGGACCGATCCTGTTACTGCTATCCAAACGTGCCGTTATTTGATCTTTTATGATTGACTCCATCATCTTCCCCACCACCGATGTCAGGCTAACTGGTCTATAATTCCCTGTTTTCTCTCTCCTGCCATTCTTAAAAAGTCAGATAAAATTAGCTACCCTCCAATCCACAGGAACTGATCCTGAATCTATAGAACATTGGAATATGGTCACCAATGTGTCCTCAATTTCCAGAGCCATTTCCTTAAGTACCCTGGGATGCAGACCATCAGGCCCTGGGGATTTATCAGCCTTCAGTCCCATCAGTCTACCCAACACTATTTCCTGTCTAATGTGGATTTCCTTCAGTTCCTCCGTCACCCCAGATCCTCTGGCCGCTAGTACATCAGGAAGATTGTTTGTGTCGACCTTAGTGAAGACGGATCCAAAATACCTGTTCAACTCATCTGCCATTTCCTTGTTTGCCATAATAAATTCAACCTTTTCAGTCTTCAATGGTCCAACTCTTCACATACCTAAAGAAGCTTTTTCTATCCTCCTTTATATTCTTGGCTAGCTTACCTTCGTACCTCATCCTTTCAATCCCGTATTGCCTTTTTAGTTGTCTTCTGTTGATGACTGATCATCCAGAAACATTACCCCATTCCTGCTTTCTCCCCATATCCCTTGATTCCTTTAGCCCTAAGAGCTATATCTAACTCTCTCTTGAACACATCCAGTGAATTGGCCTCCGCTTCCTTCTCTGGCAGAGAATTCCACAGATTCACAACTCTCTGGGTGAAAAGGTTTTTCTTTATCTCAGTCATAAAAACGCCCACCCCTTATTCTTAAACTGTGACCCCTGGTTTTGATCTCCCCAACATCTGGAACATTTTCCGTGCATTTCGCCTGCCCAATCCCTTAAGAATTTTATATGTTTTGATCAGATCCCATCTCATCCTTCTAAATTCCAGTGAATATACATCCAGTCGATTCATTCAAAGAACTGCAGATGCTGGTTATTGCACAAAAGGTCATAAAGTGCTGGAGTAACTCAGTGGGTCAAGCAGCATCTCTGGAGAACGTGGATAGGTGATGTTTCGGGTCGGGACCCTTCTCCAGACTGATTGTAGGGAGGAGGGAACAAAATTCCATCAGGAGGAGCAGGATGAAGCCTGGCAGGTAATAGGTCGACGAGGAAGGTCATATGATAGGCTGGACATGATTGGACAAAGGCCAGAGATCAAAAGATAGAAGGTGTGAGACAAAAGGATTGAAGAGTTGACGATTGTGAAGACAGAGGAAGGAATGTAGGTGGAAGGGGAGGCAGAGGGAAGGGGTGTGTCCATGCGGGGCACAGAGGTGAGTGGAGGAGGAAGGGGGGAGGTTGGGGAAAGAAGGGAGGTTATAAGGGGAAGAAGGAAGAGGGGAGATTGTAACCTCAAATTGGGAGTGGGGGGGGGGGGGGGGGGGGGGAGACAAGTCTCGACCCGAAACGTCACCTTTTCCCTTTCTCCAAAGATGCTGCCTGTCCCACTGAGTTACCATCAGCAGTTTATGTCTGCTTTCGGTTTCAACCAGCATCTGCAGTTCCTTCCTATGCAGAAGAAACCCATGCTGGCACAGGGAAAGCATGCAAACTCCACAGAGGCAGCATCTGAATTCAGGATTGAACCCGTGCCTTTAGTGCTGTGAGGCAGCAGCTACAGAAGCATGTAGCTGCCATCAGGGAAGAGACCAGCTTCATCACAGGGTGAAGTCAGAGCCTCGAGGGTATAGCTTTAAGGTTAGAGGGACAAAGTTTAAAGGAGGTTGGGTATTTTATTTTACACAGAGGGATGTGGGTGCCTGGAACACACTGCCAGGGGTGGTGGTAGAAGCAGATACAATAGTGGCTTTTAAGAGGCATTTGGACAGGTACATGGATATGCACAGAATAGAGAGATCCACGCTGACCATCCATCACCTGTTCACACCAGCTCTATATTATCCCTCTTTCTCATCTAACCCCTGGAGGGAATTTACAGAGGCCAAATAACCTATATGCCTGCACATCTATAGGATGTGTGGGACGGCACAGTGGTAGAGTTGCTGCCTTACAGCGCTAGAGACCTGGCCTTAATACTGACTATGGGTGCTGTGTGTATGGAGTTTGTACGTTCTCCCTGTGACCCTGTGGGTTTTCTCCAGGTGCTATGGTTTCCTCCCACACTCCAAAGACATACAGGTTTGTAGGTTAATTGGCTTCAATAAAATTAGTAAATTGTCCCTAGGGTGTAAGATTGTGCCAGTGTACGGAGTGGGCACGGGCTCGGTGGGCTAAAGCAGTCTATCTCTCAAGTCTAAAGTCTAAAGACATCAGAGCACCAGGAGGAAACTGATGTGGTCGCGGGGAGAACGTGCAAACTCCCCTCAGACACCACCTGAGGTCAGGATTGAACCTGGGTCTCTGGCACAATGTGAGGCAGCAGCTTTACCAGCTGTACCACCAATTGGAGCAGTTCAAAGAGGAAGCCCTCAGCCAGCTTCTCAAGAGCTGCCAAGCTCTGCATTTACAATGCAAGCACTTATTTAAAGTGGATCCACAGTCTTTTGGACAGAGCATGGTAATCTTCTCCAAACACAGAAACATAGAAAATAGGTGACGGAGGAGGCCATTCGGCCCTTCGAGCCTGCACCGCCATTCATTGTGATCATGGCTGATTGTCCCCCATCAATAACCCGTGCCTGCCTTCTCCCCATATCCCTTGACTCCACTAGCCCCTAGAGCTCTATCTAACTCTCTCTTAAATCCATCCACTGCCCTCTGTGGCAGGGAATTCCATAAATTCACAACTCTCTGGGTGAAAAAGGTTTTTTCTCACCTCAGTCTTAAATGACCTCCCCTTTATTCTCAGACTGTGGCCCCTGGTTCTTGATTCGCCCAATATTGGGAACATTTTTCCTGCATCTAGCTTGTCCAGTCCTTTTATAATTGTATATGTTTCTATAAGATCCCCCACAAAGAAACTTGGTGGATATCGGGAGAAAGTAAAACAAGCTGACGGTTTAATATGAGATGCTTTGCATTTATTTGGACACCGACCCATTCCATGGTCCTATCTAAAGCACATTTGACCATCTGTGATTGAGTGAAATGAAAAACAACTGCAGATGCTGGTTATACCAAAGATTGACACAAAATGCTGGAGTAACTCGACGGGTCAGGCAGCATCTCTGAAGAAAATGGATAGAGGTGATGTTTTGAAACGTCGTTTCTCCATTTACTCCAGAGATGCTGCCGGCCCCATTGAGTTTACTCCAGCAATTTGTGTCTGTCTTTAATTGAAGTTTGAAATCTTTGTCTCAGTCTTAGTAATGCAGTGCTAGAACTGCTTGGCAAAGTGGAATAAACTGGGTAGATGTTGAGAAGAATTTGGGACTAAAAGCCGTAGATACTGCTGACGCTGAATCTCAACAGGTTTGTGGAGCATCTGTGGAGTGGGAAACAGAGTTGACACGCAAAGTTGATGTGTGTTCCTTGGAGTTAACCCATGGAGTGCCCTATTCTATAAACATATTAGCATGCAGTAGAATAATTTTGACTTAATGACAGGGATAAGTCAGATGATAGCAAAGCTGCTGGTGCATTGTTTCCCTGTTTTCACCACCTGATTGAAAAATAAACCTGCCTTTATTATTGTTTTACTGTATGTGTGTATATGGTAATCTTGTCTCTGGGGTAGTGAGTGTAGTTTGTGGAGCTCAAGTGTTGCTTTTGCCACAACGGAGCAAAGAGCATTACAGGCGGATGAGCATGTCAATTTATCACCTTTCCAATGTCATGCCAGAACAGTTAAGTGTTCTCAGTGAAGTGGCCACATAATATTAGACCATGATAAACTGCTCAACTACCACGTCACCTGTGGCATCTGTCAAAGATTTAGATAGAAGAGAGACCTTTACAGTGTCTAAGACTGGGGGGAAATAACAGAATGGAGGAATCATAGGCTTGCTGCGCTACAGAAGAAGGACACTTGGCCCTTTTGGTTTATACTAGCACGGAATGAAGAAAGCTCATTTGTCCTATTCTACTATACTGCCCCTAGAGCCCTCTAAATTATTCTCTCAAGCCCTTTCTATTTTCATTTTGAAGATGTTGATTTATTGCATTTCTGTCAGCCTTATTAGTCATTATTTCTGCTTCACAATAGAATCAACATTAAAAGACCAAAAGCAACAAGGCTGTGAAATCTTGGTGACCACAAGCCAGTTAGCCCTAAATTAACTTTGCTGTCACTTCCTGCTTAATACCTGGAAGGTCAGAAAGGTCAGAAGCATTTTGAACAATTATTTGCAATTGTTCATTTTTTTGGGATCGATCACCGCTGGTTAGTTGTAATCTGCAGCAATAAGTTTCAACAACCCCCCAAAATGGGATCAGAGAGTCATAGAGCTACACAGTGTACAGGAAGGAACTGCAGAGGCTGGTTAATACACCAACGATAGACACAAAATGCTGGAGTAACTCAGCGGGTCAGGCAGCATCTCTGGAGAAAAGGAATAGGTAACGTTTTGAGATGGAGACCCTTCTCAAGGACTCCAGCAGTTTGTGTCTTCTCATGATGAGAAGATTGCTCACAGATTGTGTGCATCAAGGGCATTGTCCATAATTGCCTCCAAGCGGAGGTGATGAGTCAGCCACATTGATGGGTCTGGAGCCACGTACAAGTCAGACAGTAAAGTATTGCAGATTTCCTTGCCTAAAGGTTGTTTATTCAACCTGATAACGTGGTAGTTTCAATGTCACCAGAGTTGACATTGGCTTTTTAAAAAAATTCTGAGTTAACATGGTGGTTACCAGTCAAAGTCAATAGTCCAGGATACTAACCCAATAACTTAGCCATTCAGCCGTACTTCATTGTCTTTGTTTAACTGATAAAGTGCTTTGGAAAATCGCCTGAAACAAGAAAAGCTTCATGTAACTTCAAGTCTTTGTTTTGTATCAATACCAGCATAGTCCTGTTGGGCTGAATGGCCTGCTTGCACTGTACATGCTTTTTAACAACATGTATTGTGGCCAAATACCAGCGTGAAGCAGAGTAAAGATTCCATCTAACAGAACTTTTACTCTGGTACAATATACCAGGGACCAGGGAGTAGGAGGTAATACTGAGCCGTTGCACAATGACAAGTAATTCTGCAAGGGATACCATACACTGGGATGATAACATTAGAATAATCATTGAAAAATATATAAATAGATGCATCAAATGTAAGATATTTTTGTTAGTTTCATATCTATAATTCATTATTTATAACGGAAGCTAATCAACAGACTCCCTTTTTTCTAGCATAACCTTATTTTACGAATTATATAAGCTTTCCTGACTGCTTTAGTTTTAGTTTTAATGTTAGAGATACAGTGCAGAAACAGGCCATTCAGCCAACTGAGTCCGCACCGACCAGCAACTACCCATACACTAGTACTAGGGACAATTTATAATCTTTACTGAACCCACGTAACCTACAAGCATGTACGCCTTTAGCGTGTGGGTGGAATCCGGAGCACCCGGGGAAAACCCACGCGGTCACGGAGAGAGAGTCCAAACTCTGTACAGACAGCACCCGTGGTCGGGATCGAACCCGGGTATCTGGCGCTGTAAGGCAGCAACTCTACCTTTTCCGAGAGGTCTGAGCTGTAAACTGTCATGCTGAAAATACCATTAAAAAAAATATTCCTGATGTAAAACAAACAATTCACTCATTTGCTCTCGCATCTGCATGAAGAATGTGTATTGCAGAGAGCTGCACGCGCTGTGTGCTTAATATGTAGAGACACATGCAACTCTAATCAGATGCTGACAAAGGGACCACTCAAGGACAAATTTTTGGCGCTTTGCAGTTAAATGAACCGTGTCTGCTAACATACCCCTGGAACACATCTTTTAAGGTTATGGCATTATAGAGCTATAATGAGATATTAAACGGCATTGAGAAAAATGATGACCTCAAGAATAATGCTCGGAAGACAGATGTTATCGTGGTTTGTAGATTACTTAAATTCCTGGAGCAGAATTTCAAGAAGGTCTCTGAAGGGTTTTTTTTTTAAAGGTTTTTCTCTGGGTCCTTTGACTCATAACTTCAACTACTGCCTCTGGTTGTCAAACTAAACTGGATTTTATTTTCTGAAAACAAAATGCAAAAGTCTCGATGCAACCCCTCAGACTCGTCAATGAATATCAGGCATTTAGCTTTTCATGTTCAGATCACAAGCAGCCACTTCTGGTGAAAGATGACTAGCCCATGATGTTTTAAACAACAATCAAACTGCTGGAGGAGCTAAGCGGGTCAGGCAGCATCTGTGGAGGGAAATGGACAGACTACAGTTTGGATCAAGTCCCTTCCTCAAGACTGGTCCTGACCAGAAATGTTGGCTGTCCACCTCCCCCCACAGGTGCTGCCTAACCTACTGAATTGCTCTCAACTGGGGGGTTTTTGCTCATCATAAGTTCAAAAGTTCATAAGTTCATTTATTGTCACATATACCTATTGGTGTAGTGAAATTCACTGGCCAGGTCAGTCATACAATTTAAAAAAGCAACAGCCTCAAAAAGCACATTTTAACATAAACATCCATCGCAGTGACTCCTACACATTCCTCACTGTGATGGAAGGCGAAAATAAAGTTTCAAGTCCTTCCCTTGTTGTTCTTCCTTGGTCAGGGGCCTCGAGCCCCCCGTTGATGGGACGGTCTTGAGTCCGCGTCGAGGCGTTCAGCTCCTGCATCGGGGGGTTGTCAGCTCCCCCGCGCCGGGCGATCGAACCTCGCGTCGGGGCTGGACGAACCTTCTGCGGCGTTGGAGCTCCCGACTTGCCTCTCCCGAGAATGTGAGCCCTTGATGGTAAGTCCCAGGCAAGGGATCCGCTCCGATGTTAGGTCCGCGCCCCGTGGTGGGGTCCGAGGCGGCTTCCAGCTCCAGCGATGGTAGGCCGCAGAGCCCGGAGAATGTGATCCGAAAATTGATCACCTCTCCGGGAAGGTAAGAACCTGAAAAAAAAGTTTTTTTATTTGGTTCCACTCTGCCTCTTCAGCAGATTCCATAGTCTGGAGCCCCTTTCATCTCCACTAAACTTGATCCAGACACTGACATGGTCTGTACACATCCCTCTCATTAACTTTAGGTACTTGCTATCTCCCGTGTACTCTTTTAGTCCAAATGAAGGATCTTGACTCGAAACATGGACATGCACAGCAGTAGAGTTGTTCCATAACAGCGCCAGAGACCATGAGTTTGATCCTGAGTACGGGTGCTTGTCTGTACGGAGATTGTACGCTCTCCCTGTGACCGCGTGCGTTTCCTCCAGATGCCCCGGTTTCCTCCCACACTCCAAAGACGTACAGGTTTGTAATTTGTATGGAGCGAAGGAAATAGGCAACGTTTTGGGCCGAAAACCCTTCTTCAGACTTCAGAAGTGTTTCGGCCCGAAACGTTGCCTATTTCCTTAGCTCCATCGATTCTGCTGCACCCGCTGAGTTTCTCCAGCACTTTTGTCTACCTTCAATTTTCCAGCATCTGCAGTTCCTTCTTAACCAGGTTTGTAGTTTCATTGGCTTGGTGCAATTGTAAATTGTTGTGTGTAGGATAGTGCTAATGTATCTCTCTGCACTGTACCTCGAAACTAACCTAATCTAATCGAATTCATTAGCAGTAGGAACTTTGGATGGAATTTGGATGGGCACCATTGGTGCTAGGTCTGAGCAATGGGCCAGGTCCAACATGGGCCATGTATCACAGCTTAGAGCTTCCATCCAAACAAGGTGTGTGTAGCAAAGCTTAGGAAATCTCTTCTGTGAATATATCACTTCATATTAGAAGAATTACTTTTCATTTATTTTGCGTTATACCATCTCACACTTACCAACGTGCCATTGCCACAATCAAGTCAACAAAACTCATCAAAGGATCCCATGAAAAATATACTAATTATATTTAATATGAATTGAAGTTGCAGCCAATCGGCTCACTGTAATGCAATTAGATTTTCTAACATTTTAATCTATAATTAATCTTAATTACTTTTTTTTAGTTCTTAAACGCTTTCCGCTCCCTCTTAATGGTTCACTTACCCTCTTTTGATTTCATTTTCTTTTTCAATGAATTACTTTCTCTCCAGTTGGCATCAAATCCACTGTCTAGGTTCCAACAGAAAATTCGCCACATCTCCATATGCATCCTCAATTGCTCTCACCAGTATATTATAGGAACAAGAAAGAAGCTGTGAAACCTCTCAAACTTACTCCGCTGTGCAGTAAGATCGTGATTGACTACATATCTGGCCTTAATTTTATTTTCCTACCAATTCCTGTAACCTTCTTAAAGGAAACAAAGTGCTGGAGTAATTCAGCAGGTCAGGCTCAGTAGCTCAGGAGAACATGAAGAGGTGACGCTTTTGGATCGGGACCCTTCTTCAGACAGATTGTGGGATGCGGAGGATGAAAGCCAGATGAGAGGAGAGGCAGGACAAAGCGTGGCTGATAAGAGGTGGACATAGGCGAGGGGGGGGGGGGCGCGATAGACAAATGGTTTTGAAAAATGGACAAGATAAAAGCAGGAAGTGTGACTGAATGAAGAGCTGGAAATTACAAAACCAGAGAAAGGACAGTTGGAGGAGGAAGGAGGGGAGGAATAGGTGGAAGTGCAGATGGGGCACAGGGGAGGTGAGGGGATGAGGGGGTAGAGAGAAGGGGGGAAGGGAAATTGGAGGTGTAGGGGGAAAAGGAGAGGAGGAGGGCGAGAGGTTGATGGTTACCTAAAATTGGAGAATGCAATGTTCGTACTGTAGTCTACCAGACCACCAGTCTGAAGAAGGGTTTCGGCCCGAAACGTCGCCTATTTCCTTCGCTCCATAGATGCTGCTGCACCCGCTGAGTTTCCCCAGCAATTTTGTGTACGTTCGTACTGTAGGGTTGTTCAACAAGTGGAATATGACCTATAACCTTTGCTGGGATCGCTGGTCGGTGCAGGCTCGTTGAGCCGAAGGGCCCGTTTCTGCGTTGTATCTCTGAACTAAACTCAACTAAACTAAAACAAAACATTTGATTCGCCTGTATCAAAAAAATCGGAGTCTCCGATGTTGTTAATGGCTCCCCACCCACAGCACCCCAGTGTGGAGAGTCCCACAGGTTAACAAGCCTTTGAGTGCCTGGTACAATGCCACAGCTGGGTTAGTTGCTGGTTTAGCTGCTGCCTCACAGCCTCTGCGACCCAGGTTCAATCTTGCAGTACAGTCAGTGCACATTATGCACGTTCTCCCTGTTACCAATGGCCACAGTTTAAGAATAAGGGGTAAGCCATTTAGAATGGAGACGAGGAAACACATTTTCTCACAGAGTGTGGTGAGTCTGTGGAATTCTCTGCCTCAGAGGGCGGTGGAGGCCAGTTCTCTGGATACTTTCAAGAGAGAGCTAGATAGGGCTCTTAAAGATAGTGGAGTCAGGGGATATGGGGAGAAGGCAGGAACGGGGTACTGATTGTGGATGATCAGCCATGATCACATTGAATAGCGGTGCTGGCTCGAAGGGCCAAATGGCCTACTCCTGCACCTATTGTCTATTGTCTATTGACCGCACCAGTGTGCCCAGTGGAACCCCACAGACCTGACGGGAATGCGGAGAAAATACATATGGATGTGTGTACATCATGAATTGATGATAACCGCAGAATCAGTGGGGCTGGAGGACCAATTTAAAAGAGTCAAAAGACTCAAGAGTCATGAGTGTTTTATTGTCATATGCCTCAAAACGGAACAATCAAATTCTTATTTGCAGCAGCACAGTAGATGTGAACATATTTCTCTGTAAAATGCAGAATAAACAAAAACAAGTGTCAAATAAGTAGATAATAGTAGTGCTTAGTCAAAAATAAAAGCTATTTAGAGTCATAGTCATACAAACAGGCC
Source organism: Amblyraja radiata (assembly GCF_010909765.2). Lineage (NCBI taxonomy): Eukaryota > Metazoa > Chordata > Chondrichthyes > Rajiformes > Rajidae > Amblyraja > Amblyraja radiata. Next base: position 35,351,464 of record NC_045957.1, on the reverse strand, counting down.
CTTCAGCCCAACTTGCTCACACATCCAACATGTCCCATCCACACTAGTCCCACCTGCTTGCATTTGGCCCATCTGTACTATTACTAAAACTCTCATCTTGACCACTTCCGGTTTGCATTTTAAAAAATTTGCACAAAAAACGGTACCCTATATTGCTAGGATTGTTTTGCCACCTTACTCACCGTTCTCCTCTGCTCCAAGCGCACCAAGTTTTGTTCCGATCGGTGGAACATTATAAAAGATATGAAGGTTTAAAGAATCATGAGATCAGCAGATTAGTCTTCTCACCTGTCAGTCACCATGACAGTAACGCCTCTTCCGGGCGAGGAGAATAAAACCCCGGAGGCAGGGCTGAGTTCACAAGCCATATAGAGTCAGGGAAGCCTCTGGGTGGAGTCAGGGGAAGCCGCTGTGTGGAGGCGGGCAAGCCGCTGAGTGGAACCGGGAGGTGCTGTGTGGTGCCGCAGCCGGTAGCCGCTGAGTGGAGTCCCTCCCCGCCCCCACACACACCCTTCCCCCCTCCCGTGTCCGTGTCCTGTCATGTACAGAAAGTACCATTGAGCTATGAATACAGCACAGAATGATATGGCAGATTAGTTGCTGGACCAGACACATGACTAATGAACTGAAGGTGTGAGTTCAAGTCCCACCAAGGAAGCAAAGGAGCTTAGATCCAGTTAATTAAATAAATCTGGAATTAATAAAGCCTTCTCATTAATAATGATCATGATGCTACTGGGCTGCTGGAAACTAGCCATCTGGCTCACTAAAGTTATTTGGGGAAGAAGTCTACTGCCCTTACCCAGTCCGGTCTGTCTGTGATCTTAGACCTACATTGCATTGTAGATATCGTAGCAAATAAACCTAGTTCAAGGGCAATTAGAGATGGGCAATAAATCGCAACCTTGAGGGTAATGTTCCCATCATGTGAACGTCTTTTTTAAACAGTTACCCCAGGCTACAATATAATCTTCACAAATCTCCCTACCCTGCAGTCTCCTCCGATGCTACTTTCTTGCCTTTGCAAGCAACCTTTCAAAGACCAAATTCAACCTCGCTCGAAGATAGACACAAAGTGCTAGAGTACCTCAGCAGGTCAGGCAGCATCTCTGGAAAATTAGGATGTGTGATGTTTCGGGTCAGGACCCTTCTTCAGTCCTGACCTGAAACAGCACCCATCCTTTTTCTCCAGAGATGCTGCCTGACCCGCTGCAGTTTCTTTCTACACTTAATATCACCCTCATTCACCTCTCGACAATGATGGAAATAGTTGATCATTTTAACAGAATGCCATATACTTTAGTAATGAAAGAGATCACAATTCTAGGCAGCCTTCTTCCAAACAGTCTGAGTCTGAAATACTCTGAATAAACACAGTTCCAACACAGATTTGTTAGTCCAATGGCACAATCCTTGAAGGGGTCGTTGATCCAAAGTAACAATCATTGTCCGTGGATCGATACTATTTATAACACGCAGCCCGTACTGACTTTTCTGGCCTGGACCTCCTTCATTGCCGGAATGAGAGCACAGTCAAAGTAGAAGAACAACAACTCATATTCCCCTTGGGTAGCTTACAACCCAACAGCATGAACATTAAATTCTCCAATTTTAGGCAACTACTCAATCCTTCCCCTCTCCCTTCTTCGCCCATATAACCTCCATCCCCCATCTTCCCCCCCCCCCCCCCCCCCCCATCCTCCCCTGTGCCCCACACCTATTTCTCCTCTCCCCCCTCCTTCCCCTTTCACCTTCATTCCTTCCTCTAGCTTCACAATTCACAACTCTTCAGTCCTTTCATCTCTGGCCTTTGTCCAACCATCTGCCTATCCAATAATCCTCCTTACCTGTGCCAGCCTATTACCTGACAGGCTTTGTTCTGCCCACCTCTTCCAGCTTTGACCCCCTGCCTCTAACAGTAATTCAGCGGGTTAGACAGAAGAAGGGTCCCGACCCCAAACTTCAACTATCCATGTTCTCCTGAGATGCTGCCTGAGTCGCTCAGCTACCCCAGCACTTTGTATCTTCTCTTACTTAGGACACATATATTTTAGGTACCATGATTCTACAACCTGAAATTTTTATCTTATTCTGATTATATAGATATTGCCTTCCATTGGAAATAAAAATTGGAAGCGATTTAAAAATTGGTGTTCATTCACGGTTTGTAAATGAGACACCAACATGCTCGGATATGAAGGTACACAAAAATGCTGGAGAAACTCAGCGGGTGCAGCAGCATCTATGGAGCGAAGGAAATAGGCGACGTTTCGGGCTGAAACCCTTCTTCAGACTGATGGGGGGTGGGGGGGAGAAGGAAGGAAAAAGGGAGGAGGAGGAGCCCGAGGGCGGGGGGGATGGGAGGAGACAGCTCGAGGGTTAAGGAACGGGAGGAGACAGCAAGGGCTAGCAAAACTGGGAGAATTCAACGTTCATGCCATCCGGACGCAAGCAACCCAGGCGGAATATAATAATAATAATAATAATAAATTTTATTTAATGGGCGCCTTTCAGACATCTCAAGGACACCTTACATAGTAATCGGAATAACATACAATCGGAATATAACAAGTAATAAAGACATCACAGAGACACAAATTAAAAACAGAATTCAATCCAAAAACAGAAAATCAAAAACACAGTGTGAAGACACAGTGAAGACACAGTGTGAAACACAATATGAGGTGCTGTTCCTCCAATTTCCGGTGTTGCTCACTCTGGCAATGGAGGAGACCCAGGACAGAGAGGTCGGATTGGGAATGGAAGGGGGAGTTGAAGTGCTGAGCCACCGGGAGTTCAGGTAGGTTATTGCGGACTGAGCGGAGGTGTTCGGCGAAACGATCGATAGTGATATGAATCCTATCCTAACCAGTCTATTTTAATTTCCCTTCATGTTGTTTATAGCGGCCTCATTCAAATTTCTTTTTGATCATCTCCCAATGCCACATGTACTCTTGAGGCAACGCGACACTAGTTCCACTCAGGGGGTGGGCGGCACGGTGGGGCAGTGGTAGAGTTGCTCCATTCGCCAGAGACCCGTGTTTGATCCTGATTACAAGTGCTGTCTGTACAGAGTGTGTACGTTCTCCCTGTGACCGAGTGTGCTTTCTCCCGGTGCTCCAGCTTCCTCCCACACTCCAAAGATGTATAGGTTTGTAGGTTAATTAGCTTCGGTAAGTTGTAAAAATGTCCCTAGTGTGTAGGGTAGTGATCGTGTATGGGGTGATCGCTGGCCGGCGCAGACGTCGTTGGGTCCAATGGCCTGTTTCCACGGCGTATCTCTAAAGTCTAAATCACGAGACTGCTTGTAATTAACCCAAGATGCATATGTTGGTCCCTTCTCACTCCTGTTCCACACCCTGCGTGCAGTAAACAACACTGGGCCAAAAGAATCCAGCTTTATGCCTTTGAAACCGAGAGGAACTAAGTATATGTTGACAATTGTCATCGTTTCCTGGCTCTTGTATAAATTGTTGGGCTAATGAGCCAAATGAAAGTGAAGAACCAAAGCCATTGATAGTGGGCATATTGATGAAGCTTAATCTAGGTTCTGCTTCTTGCCACCTATCACTGTGGAGTAAAGATTGAATGATGGCGTGCGCTAAAGAGACATTATTAAGAGTTCCCTGCTGCTTAAATCTGCACCATCAAGCTTACTTCTTTGACAAAGGTTTTGGTCAGCAATACACTAATGTGCCCTGGAATGGTGAAATACAGTTTCCTTTTTATGTTCCTCCCATAAAGTGTCATGGAATGTTTTCAACGCAATTAATGCTCTTGTGATGGAGTCCGTGTCACCTTGTGTGTAAATTGCCCACTTGGTCCAGGGGGGAGATTTTTCAGAGAGGAGGTGTGCAGGGAACAGAGAAAGAGAGGAATAAAAAAAACAACCTCTGGCAATTTGCAGTGCTCATCAATTTTCCCTGGTGATCTGAGGGGAAATCGTTTGCTCCTCCACTGGGTCATAACGGAATCTGTATCCATTTCCCCTCTCAGTGCAAAGCCGGGTCAGTCAGACCTGACCTGAACACTTCCTTTGAACAGCGCGGCAGGGCAAAGTCCTTCATGCTGAACAGACCCAAGCGCAATGTGTCTTTGTTTTACATGCTCTCTGTCACAACTGTCCTTAGACAGTACGTTGAAACAAGGTCCCAGTGGCAGCATGCACTTCACAGCACAGATGAGCAAACATCGTCTGGGTATTCAGTTCAGTTCAATGCAAACCTGACCCCAGGCCTTCAAAGCTGGCCCTGGTCCAGAACTCTGAAATTGTTATCAGAGTCAATAATCCAAGACAAGATATGGCTTGGTTCCAAGTTCTTTGGTTTGCTGAGATAACAGTGAATAATTCAGGTATATTAGAGGATGATCTTTGGATCAGTTGGATCAGGAGTGTTTGACTATTTTATGTACTTGAACCGATTTGTAAAGGAATTCTGTTTGTGGTTATTGTTGCTTGCATGCCAGTTTGCCAGTGAATATCATTTTGGCATGGACCGTAGCATCCTTGTACGGGTCAGTGATTTCTGGGTTGCTGTCCCACTCCAGAAAAGGTCTGACCACAAACATCTAGGCCGGTGTTCTGCTGCAATACAGAAAGAGTGCTGCAGAGTCAGAGAGACTAAATCAACACAGGCTGCAAACACTGCATTGTTTCCAAGTTTAAAAGTTCTTTATCGGATGTGGAACGCATTTGGATATCTTCACTTTATGAGGTGCGAATGAAATGCAAGATTTTTAAAACATTAGATTTTTAAAACATTAAACGTTAAGGCAGCACAGTGGCGCAGCTGGCAGAGCTGCTGCCTCACAGCGCCAGAGACCCGGGTTCAATCATGACCTCGGGGGCAGTCTGTGTAGAGTTTGCATGTTCACACTGTGACCGTGTGGGTTCCTGCAGGTGCTGCGGTTTCCTCCCACATCCCACAAGCACGTGTGAGTTTGTAGGTTAATTGGCCTCTTTAAATTGCCCCTGGTGTGTCGAGAGTGGATGAGCAAGTGATATAACATAGAACTAGTGTGAGCGGATGGTCGACGGTCAGAGTGGACTCAGTGGACCAAAGGCCCTGTATCTCTAAACTAAACTGAACTAGAAAAGACAACTTTAGTGCTAGAAGTGTATCATTTAATTCTTTGATATAGAATTATTTCTGGAGATTTAAAAAACACAGTTTTTCTTTGCCTCCTCTCATTTCCCTTTTTGCGCCGATTTGACCTTGAATTAACCCACTCTAAAGTGTTGTTCCCTGCCCTTTGACCCCCTCGAACTGAATGGTTCAGGCGCTGCATGGAAATTGGACCTCCTGGCCATGTCACGTCATCGTGGGGTTATCTAGCTTTGTGGCCGATGTGGATCTAGTCATGGAATTCTCCCCATTGCTATCCTGCGGGAAGGTTATTGGGGAAATTATTCCACATTGTCTTGAAATTAGGAGCTTTCAGAATAACAACATTTTATTTCATACCACTCTGGACGAGAACCACACTAAGGAAAATTGAATTACCCACAAATGTTCTCTGGCCCCTAAAAAAGTTACATCTCATCTGCACCATTCAGCGTTCTTGACGTGGTCTCCTGCACATTGACTGCACCAAGTGTAAGGCTAAGTGACAGCTTTGCCAACCAACAACACTTTGCCGTTGCCATCCTGAAATCTTGGCTGCGTGCCATTTCAACACCCACCCTGTCCTGATAGTCCTCGACTTTCTACATTGCCTGGGCAAGTAGAAATTCAAACCAAAGAACACTTCATATTCCACATGGGTACTCTGCAACCCAATGTTGTGAAGGTTGAATTTTCCAGTTTTAAGTAACTACACTTATTATTATTACACTGTTATTGTTTGTTCTTTTTATTTCTCTGAGCTTTTGTTATATTATTTATTATGATTACATATTCTGTTGTGCTGCAGCAAGTAAGAATTTCATTGTTCTAACTGGGATATATGACATTAAAACACTCTTGACTCTTGATGTACCGAAGTACAGTGAACAGCTTTTGTTGCATATGGCAACCAGTCAGCGGAAAGACAGTACATGACAGTACATAATCGTACTTCACTGGACTTTATCTTGCACTAAACTTTATTCTCTTTACCATGTCCCTGTACACTATCGACGGCTCAGTTGTAATCATCTATGGTCTTTCTGCTGACTGGTTAGCACACAACAAAAAGCTTTTCACTGTAACTCGGTACACATGACAATAAACTAAGTTAAACTAAACGGGTTTCGGCCCGAAACGTCGCCTATTTCCTTCGCTCCATAGATGCTGCTGCACCCGCTGAGTTCCTCCAGCAATTTTGTGTACCTTTAAACTAAACCACAGATGCCATTTGACCTGTGACTGACTTCCTCCTGGAGTTTTTTTGTTCTTAATTGATTAAGACATTCCACACTAGTGAACAATATACAACTTTAATTACATAAGGCCAAAATGGTAAAAATACTGATTCAGCTTATTTTATCTTACTCTCAGTCAAACAGTCTATGATTATGTTATTATATCAGGGGTGTCATTTGTGCTACTGGTACTGATTTCTGCGAATTGTTGCTGGAACTCCCAGCAGCGAACTACTGGTCGGATAAGAATGTTTTTTATTCTACATTTTTGAGGCAGATTAAGCTCACACGCTTGAGAGATAAATAGTGTTTTCTTTTAAGTAAATGCTGCCGTCAATCCTTGTTATCTGATAAACATCCATTTACTGCTTTGCGGTTGACAGATTTGGTGAAGCACATTTTTTACGATTTTTCCATTTAGCCTTCCATTCTTGTTTGCCCTGTGGAAAGTTTAAATCTTATCAGTAACTGGTTTTAATGGTTGGGCCAGGTGTTTTCTGATAAATGTTCCTCTATTGAGGGCTAACTGGAAAATAGTGCCAGAAAGAGTCTTCAAAACAAAATCAGTAATAGGTTTCAAAAACAACTGAATTTATATTTGAAAGGGAATTGACTGGAGGGCTAGGGCATTAAACTAATCAAACAACTCTTTCAATTAACCAGTTCAGGAAAGATGGACTGAATAGTCTGGTTTTGTGATCTGCAATTTTAATTGCCAATAGTATCAATTGAAGAGGGATCTTAAATTCAGTAATGGATCAATCTGATAGTTGCTAGTTTAAAGACATCTCAAGCTCCCAGTTGCATGTCATGTCCTTCTCACTCCCACACTGACCTGCCTGTCCTCAGCCTTCTCCATTCTTGTCGAGAGCCCACACGGGTAAAATGGAATAACGCCTCAATTTGGCTTGGGTAACTTAAAAATGGAAGTTTCTAAATCATAGCAAATCCATGCACCTAGTTTCTCTTTTTGGTCATCTCTCTGTCTCCCCACCTGGTCCATCATCCCTCCCTCATGTGGTGTTGTGAAGGCTTCCCGACGTGCCGTGGCTGTGCACTGGGAACGCAGCCGGAGGCCGTTATCGAGGCGCCGCGGTCTCGATGCCTCCTGGATGGCCGCGTTGAAGCCCGGGTCGGGGCCCGGCCGGGGCTTCGTGGGTCGGAGTCTGGGTCGGCGGAGCGGCGGGCGGAGCCCGTGGCTGGGGCCTGGATCGGCACCACGGAGGGGTGTATGCAGTGGGGCGTAGACAGCGATGAGGCCTCGGCGGTGGTGAAGCTCGTGTGGGCGGCGATGAGAGTGTGGAGGACCACCATGAGGGAGGTGGGGGAAGAACAACGGAGGACCCGACGTGGGGGAACTGTTGAGTGGCACAAAAGGAGGAGCCGGCGTGCTCTGTAACTTTGTCAGCGCCATAGTTGGCTGCTATTTGTATACATTGTGTATTCAAGCAAAGAATCTCACTGTGCCTAGTCACATGTGACAATAAAGTATTCCTTCCATCTACCTATCATCCCATTCTCACCTGGTTCCACCTATCACCAGCCAGATTCTGACCCATTCCAGCTTCCCCAACCTGGTTCCATCTGCCCATCACCCCCTCCCTATCCGGTTCCATCCATCACCTACCACTCCCTATTTCCCCCTCTTACACTGCTATATACTGGCAATATTTCCTCTCAGTCCTGAAGCATCAACTTACACCTTTGCCTCCATGAACCCTACTTGACCCACTGGGTCCTTCCAGCGTTCTGCTTTATAGTTAATGTGAGGATGAGGGAAGAGACTTTATAGTGCTAATGAAACTCATCAAAATGGGCTGATGTTCCTTAAAGTGTTCAAAGTGGCCAACTGCACTGATGTGCCCTGTTAAGCAACACACAGTGTGCTGGCTATGATTCTCTGATTTATTCTTGAGGTGGGAGAAAGTGCTTGGTGACCTTGCAGAATGGTTTATTGATACAGCCGACAGCTCAAGTGAGAAACTTTGCTGCATTGACTTGCATACTTTGTAACCTTAATATTCTGATTGTTGATTTGGATTTAGAAAGAGGGGACAGAATCTCGCTTCTTATACTAAATCCTTCCGAGAGTCAAGGCTAATACTAATTCCGTGCAGCTGGATGCTGTTCAACTTTTCCTTTAATGAAATAATTGTAACGAGAGATGAATTAAAAAGGATAGTTAAGCTTCCCTTTTAAGTCGGACTATCAATTTTGATTGACTGTCACTGTAAAGTTGAACATTTCATTTGGTTGCTGAATGGATATTACAGCCACTAATAGCTGATATTTTAATCGTGTGTATATATGTATTACTGATCTTATAGAGGAGTATAAAATCAGAAGAGGAATAGATCAGGTAGATGCCCAGAGTCTTTTGCCCAGAGCAGGGAAATCAAGATCCAGAGGACATAGGTTCAAGTTGAAGGGGAAAAGATTTAATAGGAATCTGAGGGATAACATTTTCACTCAAAGGGTGGTGGGTGTATGGAATGAGCTGCCAGAGGAGGTATTTGTGGCTGGGACTATCCCAACATTTAAGAAGCAGTTAGACAGGTTCATGGATAAGACAGCTTTGGAGGGATATGGGCCAAACGCAGGCAGGTGGGACTAGTGTAGCTGGGATATGTTGGCCAGGATGGGCAAGTTGGGCCGAAGGGCCTGTTTCCATCCTGTTTGACTCTGTGACTAATTTTGGAAGAACTGCAATTCGGTGAAGTGCTAGCTATGGTTTAACAGTCTAAAGTCTACAATAGATGTGTCTGCTTTAACACATATGACATCATTAGAATAGATGTGCCATAGTTTATCAAACGTATGAATCTATGGGTTTATTTACGCTGATACTGAATCAGATGTTGTGCACTGTGCATGCACAGGGAATTATGTGCAAGAAGGTGCCTGTTGCATCTTCCACAGAGTTCAGCAGTTCAGCTTTCCCACATTACATGGGTGACCATTTACCTCCTTCTCCTTGATTGTGGGAATACTTCCAAATAAAATATTTACAGACCATTGCCGTCTCCGAGCCTGAAATAATAGGCGATGAAAGTAGAAAGATGTTTGAGTGGATCTGTGTGTTGATTTCAATTTAAATTCAAATTGCAATGTCGGACCAGGAGGCATATTTTAAAGAGTATTGAGCACAAGTGAAAGTAGATATAAATCTTACAGTGCTTCTGATCAGAGAGGATTTTGCTATTACACGCCGAGGCTTTCTATCAGTTCTATAGCCGACCTGTGACATGGAAGGAGATGAATGTCGCTCTGCCATTTGGCTCACTAAGTAATGTTGACTGGGGCAGAGGTGGGGAGGGGGGAGAGGGGTTGGAGGAGGAAGGTAGTTTGATAATGGTGTAGCTGTGTGCAGATAATGTCGTTCATTTACATCTCCCCTTGCCCAGCAAAATTTGTAATAGGACAGTTCTGGGGACAATAGAAAATAGGTGCAGGAGTAGCCCATTTGGCCCTTCGAGCCAGCACCGCCATTCAATGTGATCATGGCTGATCATCCACAATCAGTAGCCTGTTCCTGCCTTCTCCCCATATCCCTTGACTCCGCTATCTTTAAGACCTCTGTCTAGCTCTCTCTTGAAAGCATCCAGAGAACCGGCCTCCACCACCCTCTGAGGTAGAGAAGTCCACAGACTCACAACTCTCTGTGTGAAAAAACTTCACTAAGAAAAACACATAACTTAGAAAAACGCAAATACTCATTGGAATCACACGGAACTAAAGATGCTGGAAATGTTGATCAAAACCTGCAAGGATATTGTCTTCAAATATGCAACCAAACTAAAAGCAACTTGTTTCAAAGACAGCCACAAGATGCTGGAGTAACTCAACTGGACAGGCAGCATCTCTGGATAGAAGGAAATGGGTGACGTTTCGGGTCAAGACCCTTCTTCAGTCTGAAGAAGGGTCTCGAGGGAGTGACAGAGATAAGGAAATGACAGAGAGAGTGACAGAGATAAGGAAGTGTAAGAGATCTAAAGAGATGAAGGTAAAGGAAAATGTAGAATAGGTCATTGTTAGCTAGGAGAAGGTGACAACGGGACAGTCAGACTGGTCGGAGAACTGGGAAGGGGGAGGGATGGAGAGAGAGGAAAAGGAAGGGTTACTTGAAGTTGGAGAAGTCAATATTCATACTGCTGGGGTGTAAGCTGCCCAAGCGAAATATGAAGTGCTGTTCCTCCAATTTGCACTGGGCCAGGACTTCCTGCAAAGAGAGTTGTGTTTGCCATGAATTTGAGTTAAACGCCATCAGTCCCAGTGCTTTCTGACACATTATTCTTGCTGTATGCACAGTATAAAACATCTGATACAGTATCAGCATAAATAAACTCATGCATTTATATGGCACATCTATTTTAATTATAAGTCATATATGTTTAACCTGACATATCTACTGTAGACTTTAGAGTTGGCTAGCTTAATATCTTTGAAATTATCACATGAAGCATACTTCTAAACAGAAAGCTGGAATATTATCAGTAACCTTATGATAGTGCCCATCAGTAACAGTGTTTATAGAAAAGTAGTCTATATTTATGTATTACCTGTCGCATTCATGTACAAATGTTTTGAAAAATAGAATATCTTTGAAAAGCACTGACTTTTGCGAGACAGATTTCTAGTGTACCTGCCAAGAATCCTGATTTAAAGCACCTGCAACCTCTCTCAATCTGCCATTTTGTTGCTTGGGCTTTATCTCAGCCTCAAAATCTACCGCAACTACTTATCAAAAATAGAACAAAACGTTCCCAGAGATTTACGATCAACTTTAATGGGTTATTTTATTTATTCTAAGAGCAGTACAAGCAAGGGTTGCATCTGGCCACCTTTAATTTTCACATTCAGCCGGTAGTTTCACAATTGGTCTGAGGCAATAGACTGGAAAAGAATGCAAACTTTCTTTGACTTGTTGCAACAACTTTTACAACTACCAGTATTAGTTTAGTTTAGTTCAGTTTATTGTCAGGTGTACCCGGGTACAATGAAAAGCTTTTGTTGCGTGCTACCCAGTCAGCGGAAAGACAATACATGATTACAATCGAGCGATTTACAGTGTACAGGTACATGATAAGGGTATAACGTTTAGTGCAAGGTAAAGCCAGTAAAGTCCGATCAAAGATAGTCCGAGGGTCACCAATGAGGTAGATAGTAGTTCAGGACTGTTCTCTAGTTGATTCAGTTGCCTGATATCAACTGGTTATTATTCACATATACTTACATAGTCATAGAACCTAAAGCAGGTACACAAGCCATTTGATCCACCTTACCAAAACTGACCAGTGGGTAAGATACCTGCAAAGTTGGCCTCAGAAGTCGGCTGTGGAAACGAATCTGCCGGCTCCGGCCAGGCCAGAGTTCCAGAGCCCCAGCCCTAGGGTGCAAATTCAACCCGCCGATTGGCCGCGGAAGTCCTGATGAGGTCGGGATCCGCCGTCTCACCCGGCCTAGGCGCCACATTTTTCGGGAGGGCTTCTGGGGGGAGATTTCAAGTGTGCTCTCATAATTTTGTCCGGATTGAAGGAGGTACTGGACCACCAGCTGCCGGACAATTGGTGGTGGACCTGTATTTTCATGTCAATCTGTATATTAAGATAAAAATGCTTTGAAGAATGAGCAGCTTTTACTCATCATCAGCCATCACTCCGTCAAGTATGATTATCTTCCTGTTGGGTCCTCTCTGCGATAGGTCCCGCCAGATGAATGATCGTCCGTGACGTCTATTAGCGTAGGGAGTCTGGTGCACAACCAACCTCCATATGGTCCTTGACAGAGACTGACACGGGTCCAACGGCATGGACTCCACAATGGTTGGGAGTCTTTCTCAATCGTGGTGAAGCATTCTTCAACCTTCTCAGACATTGTGAAGCTCCAAATGCTAGCAGTTCATAAGTGAAAGGAGCCAAATTAGGCCCATCAAGCCTACACCGCCTTTCGATTATGGCTGATCTATCTTTCACTCTCAACCCCATTCTCCTGCCTTCGTCCCACAACCCCTGATGCCCGTACTAATCGAGAATCTATCCACCTCTGCTTTACTAAATATCCATTGAATTGGCCTCCGCAGCCTTCTGTGGCAATGAATTCCACAGATTCACCACCCTCTGACTGAGACCAGCCACCATCGTCCACCTGTTCCACCGTTGACATCATCTTCTTGGTCCGTGCTTTGTCAGGAGCCTCCCCCTCGACCTGCCCGCCATGCCAGGACCATTGCTCCGCACTGGTTAGCGCCCAGGATCCTGAGCACTCGCTAGCTTCTCCACCACATCAGGATAGTGACCCTCGGAGGGGATAAATCTGCGACACACCGTGCACAGCTACAATTTTCTTCTTGAGGAATGTTTGTGCTGTCACTGTCCTTTGAGCACATCCACATATTAAAAAATAATCCATCCCACGCTTCAGGATTTTTATGCTTTTCCGGTCCATTGATGCACCTCGCAGTCCCATAGCCAACAATATTGACATTTAGTGCTGCTGTGTAAACAGGCTGATTGAAGGACAACTGGCTGGTGGGCTCTGCTGTGCCGCATTTAACTTCACTGCAATATTTGTCAGTCACACAGATTAACTGCATGAAAACTCAGACCCAACAGCTAATTAATCATAGGTCACGAAAAATAGAGGTCATAATCAACCCTGCTCAGAAAATTCACAATGTACACATGTGATAGAGATGGAAGTTAATACATTTTTTTATCCGTAGTTTGCTTCCTTAAAATACGATTTTACTTGGCGTTGATCGGATGAGCTTGCTAGGTGAAGTGTTCCCCACCATCCGGGCTACGCCTTCTTCTCACTGCTACCATCGGGCAGGCGGTACAGAAGGCAGATGTCCCACACCACCAGTTTCAGGAACATCTACTTAGCTACAAACATCAGGTTCTTGAACCAACCTTCACAACCATAATCCGATCTAGCCAACGGATCAACACAAACCATCTCTTGCATCTTACACTGCCTTGGTCATTTTTTGTCTAATAGTGTTTCTTGCAATCTTCTTTCATAAAGTCATACAGCATGGAAACAGGCCCTTCGGCCCAATTTGTCCATGCCGGTCAAGATGCCCCATCTATGCTAGTCCCACCTGCCCAATTTTGTAAAGAAATTTCAGATGTAATTTATGTGTAATTAGTTTTTGTGCATATGTTTGAGCCTATGTGACTATAATATTGCTGTAAATAAGATTTTAATCTACCTGTACCTCAATATACTTGTGCGTGTGACTCAACGTTACTTCACCTGACTCAGTCGTAGAGTCATAGACTGATACAGTGTGGAAACTGGCGATTCAGCCCAACTTGCCCACTGGCCAATATGTCCCAACAACACCAGTCCCACCTGCCTGCATTTGGTCCATATCCCTCAAAATTTGTCCTATCCACTTAATCTATGACTTGATCAAGATTTGAGAGTAAAGAGTGATTTATTGTTCTGAAAAAGGGTCCTGAATTGAAACGTCACCTATTCGTTCTCTCCAGAGATGCTGCCTGTCCCGTTGAGTTACTCCAGCATTTTGTGTCTTTCTGCGGTTTAAATCAGCATCTACTGTTCGTTCTTACACAATGAAATTCTTACTCTTGACTTTTGACTCTCTTGATTCAAAAGTAAAATACTTTGCATTGTTTAAACTGTCTAATAACCAGAACATACTGGAACTACCCTGCAGGTCAGGCAGCTTCTGTGAGAAAAAGGGCTCCTTCAGTCAATAACCATAATCTATTCGCTGACTGGATAGCACGCAACAAAAAAGCTTTTCACTGTACCTTGGTACACGTGACAATCATAATAAACTAAACTCAACTAAATTAAACATAAATTCATTGTTTTATTGATCATGCCCATCTTAGTATTCATTAGTGTTTATGGTGGGTCTGAAGAAGGGTCTCCACCCGAAACGTCACCCATTCCTTCTCTCCAGAGATGCTGCCTGTCCTACTGAGTTACTCCAGCATTTTGTGTCTACCTTTAGTATTTATGATGGTATTGTCTGCTCCTTATTAACATTACCACAAATCTTTAGCACAGAGATGGAGTAAACGAAGCTTGTTCCCTTGGTCCTTGCTAAGTTGGAGACAAAGGAACCGCAGATGCTGGAATATTGAACAAGACACAAAGTGCTGGAGTAACTCAGCGGGTCCGGCAGTATCTGTGGAAGAAATGAATGGTGACATTTTTGGGTCGGGACTCTTCTTCAGAGATTAGAAACCTAAAGAGGGGTCCTGACCCGAAACGTCGCCTATTCATTCCCCCCAAAGATGCTGCCGGGCTCGCTGAGTTACTCCACCCACTGAGTTTAGCTCCTTGTTAAGTCATCGAACTGAGAGTATTCATGAATCTGAAAGTAAATGCTGATTATTTCCTGTTATATCAAGGTTATCTCCACCTGATGTGCAGCAAAAGTTCATATCTCCCCTAAAACTGCAGCCTGGACAGATCATGTCTGAACCTAAGATAGACACAAAATGCTGGAGTAACTCACAAGAGTTCTGGAGAGAAGGAATGGGTGATATTTTGGGTTGAGACCCTTCTTCAGACCTTGAAGAACTGTTAACCAGCATCTGAAGTTTGTCACCTTGCCCTCAGCTAACAATGAACCATTATACCCCAGAACAGTAGCTTGTGTTCTGGGGTTGTCCCCATAAATTTTAAACATGCTGTAGTGCAACCACTACTTAAAAAACCAGGCCTGGATCAAACTGATCTGTCCAATTTTAGGCCGATCTCCAAGTTGCCTTTTATCTCCAAGATCATGGAGAAGGTAGTTTATGCGCAGCTGAAACTCTTCCTGGATGAGCACAATATTCGGGAGGTTTTCCAGTCTGGATTCAAGGCTATGCATAGCACAGAGTCGGCTCTGCTAAGGGTCTTCAACGACATCCTCCTGGCAAACGACTCAGGTAATTATGTGGTTCTTGTCTTGCTGGACCTATCTGCCGCCTTCGATACAGTGGACCATGGAATTTTAATTTACAGACTACAGCACCAAGTGGGCATTTGTGGCAGTGCCCTGGGATGGTTCAGGTCCTATCTGGCAGATAGAACTATGCGGGTAAGCCTTGCTGACTTTGAATCCTCCTCCACTCCCTTGGTATATGGGGTTCCACAGGGCTCAATTTTAGGGCCCCTGCTCTTCTCCTTATACTTACTTCCTCTGGGCTCAATTTTAAGAAGGCATGGCATCTCCTTTCACTTTTATGCGGATGATAGCCAGTTATATATGCCACTCA
Source organism: Amblyraja radiata (assembly GCF_010909765.2). Lineage (NCBI taxonomy): Eukaryota > Metazoa > Chordata > Chondrichthyes > Rajiformes > Rajidae > Amblyraja > Amblyraja radiata. The sequence goes on along the minus strand of NC_045957.1, from coordinate 35,335,876 downwards.
GGAAAGAGGAAGACTATTCTTTAAAATCACTTCTGTCTTGTCTTGAGGACATTAAGTCCTGGATGGCCTTAAACTTTCTGGGACTTAATGAAGAGAAGACAGAGGTGATTTTGTTTGGCCCCAATGGCTGCCGTGAACCTCCCTTTGTTGACTTGGGTCCACTGGCAATGTCTGTAAAGCCAACCGTCTTGAACCTGGGTTTTAGGATGGACGGTGATTTTAAACTAGACAAACAAATAGGCGCGGTGGTTAAGTCCAGCTTCTTTCACCTAAGGAAGCTGGCAAAGGTGAAGCCCATTCTCGAGCGGGAGCATTTTGAAACAGTAATCCATGCCTTTATTACATCTAGGCTGGATTACTGTAACGCACTCTACTCTGGAGTCGCACGAGCTTCATTGGCTCGTCTCCAGCTTGTTCAAAATGCTGCCGCTCGCCTTTTGACTGGAACTCGAAAGAGGGAGCACATTACGCCAATTTTGGCCTCCCTACACTGGCTCCCAGTGCACTTTCGAGTTCATTTCAAAATTCTTTTATTTGTTTTTAAATCATTGAATGGGCTCGCCCCGCCTTACCTCTCTGAGCTGCTCCACCTATATGCTCCTGCCCGGTGCCTCAGGTCAGCTGATCAGCTGCTCCTTGAGGTACCAAGGTCTAAGCGGAAGCTCAGAGGGGATAGAGCCTTTTCTGTTGCTGCTCCGGCACTCTGGAACACCTTGCCGTTGCACATCAGACAGGCCCCCTCACTGTCCATCTTCAAATCCTCCCTAAAAACATATTTTTATTCTTTGGCTTTCGACACTGGCTGAGGCATTGCTCCTGTTTTTAGTGCTTTTAATGTCTTTTAATTTTTAGTGTGTTTTTTATAGTCCTTCGTTGTACGGTTTTTAATGGTTTTTAATTGTTTGTAATAGCTTTTTGTTCATGATTTCTCATGTACAGCACTTTGTGGCAACTGTAGTTGTTTAAAGTGCTTTATAAATAAAGTTATTATTATTATTATTATTATACATTTCCTTATCATCACCTGCTTTATCTGTTGTTTTCACACTTTACTCTTCCATATCTCTAGACTCCCTCTCCGCTGACTCCCAGCCTGAAGAAGGGTCTCGACCCGAAACGTCACCCATGCCTTCTTTCAAGAGATGCTGCCTGTCCCACTGAGTTACTCCAGCATTTTGTGTCTAACTGAAGTTCCTGCCTGCCCATATCTGAACCTGCCTGGTGTTCATTTATGTAGTGTGCTGTTTGTGAGATGCTTCATTGAGTTTAAAACAGTCCACATAATATTAACTGCAACGAGCCCCTGGATGAACAAATAAACCAAATGGAATCAGGTTGGAGGTTATATGGTACAAGCTAAATGGTAGCACTCATGGGACTAATCCCTAAAGAGCAGTCATCAATAGCACCAGATCGAGGAAAAGGGCAGTGCCAAGCTCAGGACTGAGAGGGTGTTGAAATGTAATAGATATGACAACAAAATCTAGCCTTGTACAGTGGAACAAACAGCTTTACATAGGAACATTTGTGGGGATATTTGTGTCCTCTAGAGATGCTGAATGACATGAATTATCATTTCAAGCATGGAGGTTGTGGGATTAAAACTCAACTGTCCCCTTTTTGCACAAAGACAACATGTTATTGGATCAGGGATCAATAGAATCAACAATGACAGATTCACTGCAACTTTACTACAGACTGCACAGCGGGTCAGGTGGCATCTCAAGAGAACATGGATAGGCAATGTTTCAGGACCCTTCTTTAGATTGATTGTAGGGGGGGGGGGGAGGGGGAGGAAAATTAGAAGAGAGGAAGGGCAGGGCCAAAGCCTCTGCAGCTCCTTGTTTCTACAAGTAAGATCATGTTGTATTTGGACAAAACAGCAAAGATGTCAGACAATAGAAGATTAGATTTACCTGGACACATGATAATTTAACACTGTAAACTCAAAAAACATACCAAACTCACCCCGTAAACTGAATCATTTTGCATTTTATCACTCTGGTTGAGTTGCTCGTCTAGACCTTTTTTTCCCATGAATATTTCTACACATTATTATATTACGTAGAGTCACAGAGGCTTCCAGCAGAAGCAGATCCTTCTGCCCACTGAGTCTGCACTGACCATCATTCATCCATTTTACTTCATCCTATTTTAATCGCCCCATATTCCCATGATCAGTTCCCAGATTCTATCACTATCTTAAACATCGGGCCAATTTGCCCACCAACACTGGTTAAAGGGTTTGTATGTTAAACCATGGCCCCTCTGTTCTCAAAGGCTAACAAAAATTATTCCATGACTCCAAGAGCAGGACTGTTGTCCCTAGATTCCTGGCCAAAGTATATCCCCCCCAGCAGATCAAAGATCATCCATCTTGTCCTAATCACAACAGGGGCAACACAGTGGCACAACAGTAAAGCACCTCAGCCCTGGGTTCAGTGCTGACTACGAGTGTTGTCTGTACGGAGTTCTTCTTCTTATTGAGTCCACATGCAAGTTGTTCAGCCAGAGCTGAACACACTTCTCAGCATCTGCATACAATGGTGTCTGTCTTGTCTCTTCTTGTGCTTCTTGTGCGTGGTGGTGGAAAGATTGGTGGAAACGCTCTTGCCTTGACCCCTGTACGGAGTTTGTACATTCTCTCTGTGACAATGTGGGTTTTCTCCGGGAGTTCCTGTTTCCTCCCACATTCCCAAATTGTGCAAGTTAATTGGCTTTTGTAGATTGTCCCTAGGGTGCAGGATAGAACTAGTATAAGAGTGATTGTTGGTCGGTGCAGACTCATTGAGCCGAAGGCCTGTTTCCATGGTGTATCTCTAAACTAAACTAGGCCATAGCTACTTGTGAAAGTTGTTGTGTTTACACATCATATCAACTTCCTTCTCTCAATGCTTTTAGACTTTCTTGGTTATGAAAGGCCCCCGATATAAATCCAGCCTTTTCCTTTTTAAAATGACGAGATCACACAGACATTATTGCAAATAGATCAATGTCACTGAACGTATTAGAGACTCTTAACGTTAGTCATACATTTCATACAGATCAGCAGCACATATATCACACCAACAACTAGGTGAATATGCAGCGAGCATTTCAGTACATGTACAAATTCATTATTATTAGTATTACTGCTGTTATTATTGTCACATGTACTGAGATACAATGGACAAACTTTGTTTTGCATTTCATACCATACGTACGCGTTTCATGCATCAAGGTAGTGCAAAAGAGAACAACAATGTAATATATAATGTCGTGTTACAGCTGCAGAGGAACTGCAGACAAAAAAAAGTACAGAGGCTGCAACAAGGTTGGTAGGGAGATCATCTTAGCATGAGAGAGGATGGTTCAAGGGTTTGATAACAGCAGGAAATAAAGTGGTTTGAGCTTTCAAACATTTATATCCTACCCGATGGGAGAGAGGTAAAGAGAGTATTGCCAGGAGGGAAGGGAGGACCAGGGTGGAATGCCTCCTTCATTATGGTGGCTGTTTTACAGAGGTAGTGCGAAATGCGCATGGTCAATGGAGAGGAGGCTGGTTTGTGTGATAGGCTGGCTGCGTTCTCAACTCGCTGCTATTTCTTGCAATTTAGGCAGAGCAGCTGCCGCACCAAGTTGTGATGCATCCCGATGCTTTCTATGGCGCATCTGTAAACTTTGCTGAGAGTCATTGGGGATATGCTGACTCTCCTCACTTGTCTTTCTTCACTTGGTGTCAATGTCATTGAACCACGCACGACAAATTGTTGGTGATAGCTGCACGCAGGAATTTGAAACACTCGACCATCTCCACTTCAGCACCTGTGATGCAGTTGCGGCATGTACACCACCTTGGTTCCTCGTCAGTAACGGGCCCCTTCATCTTGCTGACATTGAGGGAGAGGCTGGTGTCTTGACACCATGATGCTATGCTCTCCTTTCTCCTTCCTGCATTCCATCTCCTCATTGTGTGAGATTTGGCCCACGATGGTGGCGTCATCTGCAAACTTGTAAATGGAGATACAGCAGACTTAAGCCACACAGTTGTGTGTGTATAGGGTGTACAGTAAGAGACTGAGTGCACTGCCTTGCTGGTCACTGGTGATGGTTATTGTGGAGGAGGCATTTTCATCTATGCCTCTATATATTTCAGTCCGAAGAAGGGTCTCGACCCAAAACGTCGCCTATTCCTTTCGTCCAGAGATGCTGCCTGACCCGCTGAGTTACTCCAGCATTTTCTGTCATCTATCTTTACTGATTGTGGTCTATTGATCAGTAAGTAGAACATTCAGTTGCACATGAAGGTTCTGAATCCTAGGTTTGGAGATGCGTTTGGTTGGATGATAGTGTTGAAACTGGAATTATAGTCAATAATTAGAGTCTGACATAGGTCCTCGCTGTCTAGATGTTCCAGAGATGAATGTAGGGCCAAGCAATTGGCGTCTGCCATGGACCTGTTTTGGCAGTCGGCAAATTACAGTGGACCAAGGGCGTTTGGGCGACTGAAGGTAATGGGTGCCATGACCAGCCTTGGTGTTATTGTCTGGTGCCTATGGAAAGACATCTCTATTAACTGACTCCATTCCAATTATTTACTCAGGGCTAAAAGAAAGGTGTGCATTTGTTTATCTCCTTCCCTGCCCTTATAATATCCAAAAGCACTTTCCATGAGGGAAATGTAATGGAATGGTAATCAGTGATGTATATAAAGAAATCACGCTAAACCTATTTCTCATTAATTTTTCATGATGTTGTTTGTATCCATGTTTATACCTTATTTACTTTATAACACAATTAGCTTTGTTACTGTTTACGTTTGATTATTTATTCGATCTGCTAATAGGTCAACCTGAAACATTGACTCCAGTTCTCTCATCCACGATTGTTAACTAACCTGACATTTTATTAGACAAGGAACAATGAAAAGCTTTTTTGTTGTGAGCTCTCTGGTCAGAGAAAAGACGACACATGATTACAATCAAGCCATGCACAAGGTACAGAGCTGCTGCCTCATAGCGCCAGAGACCCGTGTTCAATCCTGACTACGCGTGCTGTCTATATGGAGTTTGTACGTTCTCCCTGTGACCGCGTGGGTTTTCTTCTGTTGCTCCGGCTTTCTCCCACACTCCAAAGACGTGCATGTTTGTAGGTTAATTGACTTCTGCAAGTTGTCCCTAGTGTGTAGGATAGAACTAGTGCACAGGTCAGTGTGGTCGCTGGTCGTCGTGGACTCAGTGGGCCGAGGGGCCTGTTTCAATTCCGTATCTCTAAACTAAACAAGGCTAAATTAATGTGTTTTCCAAATTCAACTTGTGAGTCAGGTTTCCTAATGGATCCCTGGCCATGATTTAGAGAGAAAATCTATGGTGACCTTATTGACCTGCCCAATTTGGGTATTGTATTTAAAAATCTGCCCGTATCCTATCGCCAACCAGATTGCAGCTATTTTGATCTTAAGCATCTTGGGCACATCTACTAGCGTATATATATATGTTAATTTATGTTAATATATTCTTTGTTTATCATTTAAAGAAATAGAATCGGGTAAAATTAGACTGCTAGAAATCTCCGCACATTGATTTTTGTCATTGCCAGATTTCTACTGTTAATTCCTTGATCAAATCAGCCGGTAATACTAATGAGGCTAACCCACTGTGTATTTTGTAAACTCCTGCAGCAAAAATAAACATTTTCTCATTGAGGATGAACTTCATATCATTAATGAGGGAACTTGACATTTTGTGTAGCCCAAAGCTTTCGGTTTTCGACACAATCCAAAAAAAGCAAAAGTAATTAAATTCTGGTGATACTTTTGCATCTTTTAGTCCCCGGTTGTGCTTTTAATTTATTTTGATTTTGACAAGTACATTTAATTATTTGATACAACAAACAGCAGATGCTGGCTTACCGAAAGAACACATAAAGTGCTGGAGTAATTAACCTACAAACCTATGTACGTCTTTGGAGTGTGGGAGAAAACCGGAGATCCCAGAGAAAACCCACGCAGGTCACGGGGAGAACGCACAAACTCTGTAGTCAGGATCGAACCCGGGTCCCTGGCGCTGTAAGGCTGCATCTCCACCGCTGTGCCACCCCTTTTACCCATAATTTGTTGTTGAATTCCTTTCGAACCAACTCATGTGAGTCAACTATTGGAGCCCTGGCCATGATTTAGAGAGAAAATCTATTATATTGTGAATCTGTATTTTTGGTTAATTTTCACGGGGAAATGGCTGGTGTCTTGAGCCACCGCTGTCTTTATTGTGAGCGTACTGCACGGTATTATTTCATTGCATGTTCCTGGATTTAGCCATTTAGAACGGAGACGAGGAAACACTTTTTCTCACAGAGAGTTGTGAGTCGGTGGAATTCTCTGCCTCAGAGGGCGGTGGAGGCAGGTTCTCTGGATGCTTTCAAGAGAGAGCTAGATAGGGCTCTTAAAGTTAGCGGAGTCAGGGGATACGGGGAGAAGGCAGGAACGAGGTACTGATTGGGGATGATCAGCCATGATCACATTGAACGGCGGTGCTGGCTCGAAGGGCCGAATGGCCTACTGCACCTATTGTCCTCATTGGGCCTCACCATGACAGCGGAGGAGGCCCAGGACAGAAAGGTCAGTGTGGTATGGGAGGGGGAGTTAAAGTGTTTAGCAACTGGGAGATCGCCAAGGCCTAGGCAGACTGAGCAAAAGTGTTCAGCGAAATGATTGCCCATAATTTCTGCATTCCAGACAGAAATAACAGCTTTTACTTACACTATGACGTTGTTGATAACTCACAGGAAAATAAGAGCTAGTTGTGTGGGGAATCAGCAATGAGGCATCAATTAGTTTTAGGTTTAGTTTTAGTTTAATTGGTACAGTGTGGGAACAAGCCCGTCACCCCACCCACTCTGTACTGACTAGCGATCACCCGTACACTAGTTCCATCCTACACACTGGGTACAAGTCAGTAACCAAAGCCAATTAATCTACAAACCTGCACGCCTTTGGAATGTGGGAGGAAACCGGAGCACCCAGAGAAAACCCACGGGGTCACAGGTAGAACATACAAACTCCGTACAGACAGCACCCGTAGTCAGTATTGAGTGCGGATCTCTGGCACGGTTGGGCAGTAACTCTACCTCTGCGCCACTGTGCCACCCTTAATGGATGTGCACTGGGACATCCGTGCCTGACAGCGAGAACAGTGGGCACTGCTCCAGGAGTCTTTGAAAACTGTAACTGTCTTTTTTATTTGTCTGTTCATCTTTTATATATATATACTGAACTTTTTTGTTGTTGTTTATTATGGGTTCTAAGAGTAATTTGTTTAATATTCTGTTGTGCTGCTGCAAGTAAGAATGTCATTGTTCCGTTTCGGGACATATGGCAATAAAACATTCTTGATTCTTGACTAAAGCCCCCAATAACAACTGCCAAGGTGCAGCTATGTACCCCCTGTGCCAACACCATGGCACTGCTCAATTTCATTTGCTCAATTTCATCCTTTTTATTCTCGGGTGCTGTTTGAACTTGACACTAATGTTGACCACAGCATATATTTACCTTATCATAAAAGTATGAATCCCAATTATTTCATTATCGTGTTATATATATCAAATGTACAAATGCAATACAATCTCATATTTTACTCGGGCAGCTTACAACCCCAGCGGTATGAATATTGATTTCTCTAACTTCAAGTAACCGCTGCATTCCCTCCATCCCTCCCACCCAAGTCGCACCAGCTTCTCATTCTCACCCAACCAACAGCTAGCAATGGCCTGTTTCCTTTATCATCGTTACTTTTTTACATATCTTTCATTCATTGTTCTATATCTCTCTACACCATCGTCTACATCTCCCATTTCCCTTTCCTGTGACTTTCAGTCTGAAGAAGGGTCTTGACAGAAACTTCACCCATTCCTTCTCTCCAGAGATGCTGCCCGTCCTGCTGAGTTACTCCAGCATTTTGTGTCTATTTAATGCAATACTTAAGTTCCTGTGATGTTCACTTTATTTGTTTCTGAATAACACACCAGGTGATCCCAATAAAAAGATATTGCAACAACTAGTAGCAACATCAGAGGAACTATAATATTATCATGAATTTGTGTAATCAGATTTTACAAGTTTGATGCCTTGGGGGTAAAGGAATTGCAGTGTATTTGAAATCAGATTGTTACTTATCTGCGATAGTTGATTGTATTTGAAAGTGATTTTGACAGGAATCTTTAAATTGGATTCCCCCCTTGATACATGGAAACAGTAAACTGCACAATGACCTTTGCCTCTGCTTGTATCTACACAATTTAAGTGCAAACAACAAACTGCAAGTCCACAATTCTTTATGGAGCCCATTTTTCCTTGTTCACCAGTTCCTACACTTGAAAGGATAAAACACAAAGAGGTGAAAAATAAATTTACAGTACATCAGGCAGGATGACAGACCTCTGCATTTCAAGATATGACTGTATGCCCTGCCTGAGGAAGGGTCTCGACCCGACACGTCACCCATTCCTTCTCTTCATAGATGCTGCCTGTCCCACTGAGATACTCGAGCTTTTTGTGTCTATCTTTGCCCTACTGATATGTTTCATGGACTACAAAGATGTACAGGTATGTAGGTTAATCGGCTTGGTAAAATTGAATAAATGTAAAATTGTCCATGGTGTGTGTAGGGTAGTGTTCATATGCGGGGATCACTAGTTGGCACGGATTAGATGGGCCGAAGAATCTGTTTTCCTGCTGTATCTCTGAACTAAACTAAAAAGATTCAGAAACTTACAGATTCAAGGAACTGCAGATGGTGATTTACCAAAAAAAAAATCACAAAGTGCTGGAATAACTCAGCAGGTCAAGCAACGTCTCTGGAGAATGTGGTTTGGTGAAGTTTTGGGTCAGGGCCTTTCCTCAGACTGAAACTTTCAGAAACTTATGCCCAAATCACGTTAATATTTTGCAGGGGTTGAAACGTCAGCATGCCCACAAAGACCAAGCTGGTCGATTTCATTTACTTTTCGAACAAGAGAATTACAAAATTCCAACCAAATCTTTCTTCACCCTGAGCTCCATCAGGTGCGAACAAGTACAAGTTGAATTAGATGTAACAATGCTGGAAACAGCCAGCGTATCAGGCAGCATCTTTGTAAGGAGAAACTGTTAGAACATGGATTATTTGTCAGAATTGGGACTTGATAGTAAGGGATGTAGGGGAGGGACGGGTAAAGCTGAAATTAGCTGCAAGTTAAGAATTATGCCCAAAATATATATATGCCATGGGGTTAGATTGAGAGGTCATCAGTACATGCATTTCTAATAACTTGAAAAACTGGCGCTTTCAAGATCCTTTCGCATTTATCACAATATATATATATTTTTTTCGTATGGCTCTATGGTGACCCCAAATTTCACTGCACCAATTGGTGCATGTGACAATAAATGTCTCTTGAATCTTGAAACCTTACAAACTGTGTTGTGCTGATGTAGTTACGTAGAAATCACTGAAGGAGTTGGGAGCGTGTTGGAGAAAATGTGAGATTTATTATCCTGCTAATGGATGAAAATTTAAACGTTGACATTTTATTTGTTGCATGGTCCCATTCTACCCAACATGTTGCACCTCAATCTAGTTGTTGGGAGACGGAGGAGATGTGCAGGCAATTCACACAGAGATGTAAGAATAATAAGGATTTCATATCCCACTCCAAAAACAACTGGGAGTACCTGGATATGAAAAGCTTAGAGCAGGTACCATTTTAATTGTTTGTCGAGGAGAGCTTTATGAGATTGTATGCAGATAGTTGTCTTATTGCAAGGGTGAAACTATACTTAAACTTAAGGAATGTAGATGCGTAAGTGGTTGAAATGTCAGTAGGAGAGGATTTCGGTGATAATGACCACAACCTACGGCTTACAATGTCTGTGACATACACACACATATACACACATATAGACATGCACAAACTGGCTTGGACGTAAATGTAGATGGGTTGGTGAGTAAGTTTGCTGATGACACCAAAATTGGAGACGTTGTAGACAGTGAGGAAGGCTGTCAGAAAGTACAGCAGGACATCGATCAGCTGCAGAAATGGGCAGAGAAATGGCAGATGGAAGTGCAGATAAAGGAAATTTCTACTGGTTAGCACGCAACAAATAAGCTTTTCACTGTACCTCGGTACACGTGACAATAAACTAAACTAAATTGAAAAAATATATTTTAATTCACTTTATTTTTCAGGGCTGATTACGTTTTCGGCTGTGTTGCTCCCCATTTTTATTTGCTTGTATGAATGGTTATGGATTTCACACTGTGCCATGTGGCTCGATAACAATAAACAGAATGACATTGACTCTGCAAAGGGAATGGGTGATGATGCACCCAATGCTGGTTGACTAGGTGATGGTGTCCACACATAATTTCTCCTCTTGATCTTTTCAGTAGTGAAGACAGATTTTCTCAAAGCAAACCCAGGGAGTTACATAGAATAGATCATATATCTGCTCACCTCTGGGGACTACTAAACCATTCCAGTAAAATCATCAGAGCAAGAGCTTAGAACATCTTCTGTTGAGAGAGAAAACTCCAAACATTTACTCAGCTTTCAAAGACAACCCCTGGAGATGTTTGAAATCTGAAATACAACAGCAACACTGTGGGCCAAAGGGCCTGTTTCTCTAAACTGAACTAAACTAGACTAACCAGAAAAACGCTGGAAAGATTCAGCAGGTCAGACAGCATGAGTGGAGAGAGAACCAGAGTTCATGTGAAAGGTCATTGAACCGAAACATAAACTTTGTTCACAGTATTTTCTGTTTTCTTTATTTACTTATCTCTCCTTGTTCTAGACTCTGATAAGCAGTGTGCAATGTTTATTACTGTGATTGGGAAGGCAAAGGTATGCTAGCTTTCATAGGTTGGGCATTGAATATGTTAGGAGGTCATATTGCTGCTTTATCAGACTTCAGTGAGGGGTGCATTTGGAGCATTTGGACACACTTGGATTGTTTACTCTGGAATACTGGATGTTGCAGGATGATCTTATAGAAGTATATACATTTTATGAAATATCTTCTAGAAGTATATACATTTTATGAATTATCTTATAGAAGTGCCGTATATACATTTTAAGAATTATCTTATCGAAGTATATACATTTTGAGAATGATCTTATATATGTATATACATTTTAAGAATTGTCTTATAGAAGTATATACATTTTATGAATTATCTTATAGAAGTACAATATATACATTTTAAGAATTATCTTAGAAATATATACATTTTAAGAATTATCTTATATGTATATTAATTGTAAGAATTGTCTTGTAGAAGTATATACATTTTAAGAATTATCTTATCATAGTATATACATTTTAAGAGGCATACATAATGTAGACAGTCAGAACCTTCTTTTTCCAGCATGGAAAAATCAAATAATAGAAGGCATGTGTGTGTGGGGCAAGTTTTTACATAATGGGTATAGAGTGCCTAGAACGCACAGCCATGGGTGGTGATTGAAGCGGATACGTTAGTGCCATTTAAGAGGCTTTTGGATATGCATATGGATATGGAGGGAAACGGATTTTGTGCATAGATAAGTGGTGGTTTTGGCATCTTGATCAGCACAGATATTGTTGGCCAAACAGCCTGTTTGTCAGAACTGAACGAGGAGGAGGACACAAATGCAGGCTCAGACACAGGGCAGATCAGTCTTCGGCGTTTAATCGGTCCAAGTCAGTACACAGGTAGGCAAAACAGAGGCAACAGTACCATATAGGAGCAGGCAAGAACCAGTGGTCGAAAATACAGGCAAAGGTCGAGATCACAAGGTCACAAGATTTCGAGAGCTGGAACGAGGTGATACCAAGTAGCATACACAACGAACTGGCAATGGGAACTAAAACACAAAAGGCTTAAATACAGACTAGCAGGGGATAACGAGACACAGGTGAAACACATCAGGGCGTGGCCAACAATCACATGAGGGTAAACGACCTGACAGGAAATGGGACCTGAAACAAGAGGAGATGTGAGACACCAAAATAAAACAAGAATGCAAACTCTAATACTAAAAACCAATAAGAAACAGAAACTAGATCAAACGCGAGACCTGACACTGTTCTTGTGCTGTATTGTTCGACGTCCTATGGTGTATGTACCGTGGGGCTGTATGTTGTGCATCTATCTCACAGCTCCAGTGTCATAGACCATAGAACAGTACATCACAGGTACAGGCCCTTCGGCCCACAATGTCTGTGCCACACACGATGCCAAGCCTCATAAATGCCACTATTGTATCTCTCTCCCCTTTACTTCTGTTCTATGAAAAACACTCACAGTTTTTCTAACTTTGTAGCTAATAGACCTGAATCCAGGCTGCACTCTGGTAAAACAACATCTACACCCACTCCAAAGCCTTCACATCCTTTCTGTTTCTGATCCATTCAATATCTGGGTTGAGTCATCCAACAGAAATACAACGTTTAAAGGGCTGAGTAATTTCTCTGAGAGTTTAAGAAAAAATAATGAAACCGCACAGATTTACAGTCATGACCTATTTTATTCACCCCAAGCAGAACAGGAACTATCATATTAAATATCGTGACTGCGTTTTTCCATGCTTATAATCTTCTAACCTCCCTCAGAAGCATTATTCATCCAGTTCTGTTTTTAAAAAGTTAATCAATATAAAATTGATTGCTCTTTCTCAGAGTCTATTAAACATTAGCCGGACAAAAGGGGGGGAATAACTTCTTAGTCGACGTTGGATTTGAGGCCTAAAGCCTGTTGATATTTTCCTCTTGATTTGTAACCGTAATGTCCATTAAATGACCTACGGTGGACACCCTATATTAATTTAATTCCAATGCCCTCTCAATCCTTGCCATAATTCGCGCAAACACTCCTTTGTTTTTAAAAACTATTTGTACTTCCAACCCAACTTCTTGAATACCTTTCCAAACATTTGCTTATGAAAGCAGAGTCCTAAAGCTGCATGCAGTTACACATGTATCTGTACCAGTGTGCTGCAGAGGTTAAAATGATCTCTTTCAATCATTAATCAAGCTCCCTTGAGAAATATGGCAATGGTTCTGTGATGATAAGAGCCTATTGTTGATTGGATATGTTCGGTGATCACACTCACAGTTGCCTCTTTGCAGCAATCACGCTCCATGTCTCCCCTTTACTTTTTGTAATGAATATCTATTCATTGCAACGTTGGAAGTTGTGTTTTTTTTATTTCATGATTTTTCACTTCAAAGCCTGACGTTCAATTAGAAAGTATGTTCTTTCCATTTCTGCGATTGGCTTGGTATCTGGCCAATCCACCATAACACCTCAATCAGACGATGGGGATGTGTCATTGCATAATCACATGGACTGAATGGGAAGAGAGGTGGTTCCCTGGAATTCCCTGACCTGGAAAGTTGTGGATGCAAGCAAGGTACCTAAGAAGCACTTAAAGTGGAGGGAGATAAATTATTACCAAATCTAGTGATTGAGGGCTATTGACACAGAGGAGGATTTGACGTCTGGGGTAGTTAGGGCAGGCTTAGAATGATTGGGTCAAAGAGCTATACAGCACAGAAAACAGATGCTCCAGCCCACCTTGTCCATGTCGACTAAGTTAGCATTCCGGACTGGTCCTATTTGCCTGCATTTAACCCATATGCAGTAATTCTCAACCACTTCCTATCCACATATATTTATCCAATTTTCTTTTGAAAGTTGTAATTGTATCTGCTTCTATAGCTTCCTCTTACAGCTCATTCCAGATACAGACTACCTTCTTAGTGAAAAGGTTGCCCCTGAGGTTCCTCTTAAATCTCTCCCCTCTCACCTTAAGCCTCTGTCCACTAAGTTTAGCAACTTTGCTTGAGGGGCTGTGTGACCGGTCCCTACTTCTATTCTCCAATGTTCTTGTGAACAGAAACACATATATAGGTACTGGTGTGTAGAAAGGAACTGCAGATGCTGCTTTATACTGAAGATAGACACAATGTGCTGGAGTAAGTCAGCGGGTCAGGCAGCATCGCTGGAGAAAAAGGATGGGTGATGTTTTGAGTCGGAACCATTCTTCTGGCACTACATGACCCGTTGAGTAACTCTGGCATTTTGTGTCTACCTACAATTTCTTGTTGTTTTGGACATAGTTGTTGCCAAATCAAGCCGTGATGCATCCGAATAGGATACTTTCTATGGTGCATCTATAGAAATTGGTACGCGTCATTAGAGACATGCCTTGGTCTCCTTAGGAAGTAGAGACATTGATGTGCTTTCTTGGCCATAGCATCGGTGTGGTGAGACCAGGACAAATTGTTGGTGATGTTTACATCAAGGAACACAAAACTCTCAACCACCTCCACTTCAGCACCATTGATGCTGACTGGGGCGTGTACACCACCTCATTTTCTAAACTCAAAAAGTAACTCCCTCGTCTTGCTAACATTGAGGGAGAGGTTGTTGTCTAGACACCTTAACACAATGATGTTTCTATCTCCTTCCCGTAGTATCGTCATTGTTTGAGATCCACCCCACTGCAGTGGTGTCATCTGCAAACTTGTGAATGGAGTTAGAGCAGAATTTGGCCACAAGCTCACAGGTGTATCCAAACGCAAAACATTGTGAAAGCTGTAATTGTGAAATAAAATGGAAAATGGTGGAAATATTTATCAGATTAGGCAGCATATGTGGGTAGAGGACAAGGGTTAACATTTATGCTCAATAACCTAATGTCCGATCTAGAGTGAACGAGAGGCAAAATAACTTTCAGAATGTAAGAAGGGGCGGAAACCGAGAGTAATGGTCTGTGTTGGGTGGTAGAACTGGAGAGAGCGATTGACGACAGGGGTGATAGAGCTGGGGTGAAATAGGGTAGTACGAACACTGGTGAATAATGAAAAGTGCTTTTGGAAAAGATGTAACTAGGAGATGATGAATTAAAAACATGAAACGGATAATGTTTGCTTCAGGCTGTAGCTCTTGAAATTGCTACATTTTATTTCAAATTAGTCTTTCTCTTTAGTCACTACTTCTGCTCACAAACGGCAATAACAGTATGGAGCGCTCTCCCACAAATGGCAAAAAAGAAAAGCGAGCTGCTGGAGAAGCATCCACGGAGGGAAGTGGATGGTCGCCGTTTCAGCTTGAGTCCATTCATCTTAGATCACTGCTTTGTGTCAGTCCCGAGGTCTTCAGTTTCAAACGCTCTTTTCCTCAGATAGCAAAAGGCTGTGGTGCCGTGCTGGAGGTAATGGTGAACTCCATCGTTGATGTGTGGCTTTACTAAGAGTTAGCTTGCAAGGTATGGAAGGTCCATGTTTCTTTGGGTGATGTCACACATTAATTATCTAAGTTGGTATTGTACCAACTGTACACAACTTTGGTGCCACTGTGTTGTGTTGTGGTTATGTTGTGTCGTGGACTTCTGTGTTTGTGCTTTTTTTTTAAATTTTAATATGTTTTATTTATTTATTATTTATTTATTTTTATGATACTTGACTGTAAGGAAAATTCATTTCGTTGTCTCTAATATGAGATGTTGACAATAAATTGAATACAATACAATACAATGCAAAAGTACCGCAGGGGCAGAACAGTAGGCAACCCTTTGTAGAAACAAAGAACTGCAGACGCGGGTTTATACCAAAGATGGACAGAAAGTGTTGGAGTAACTCGGCGGGTCAGGAAGTATCTCTGGAGTAAAAGGATAGATGACTTTTCAATTTGGCATCCTTCCTCAGACTGGAAGTAGGATGTGGGGGTGCTGAAGAGATGAAGGTGAGTAAAGGCCAGGGCCGATCAGGGATGGCAAGAGATGACCTCAGGCAGGGAGTTGTCCAGGTAGGCTCATTATTGGCTCAACTCAAGATGGATACAACGTGGTGAACCGTGGAACTGCTTAAATGACTAGGGTGGAGAAAGGGGGTGGGGAGGAGAGAGTTAGAGAATTCAACGTTCATACCGCTGGGTGGCAACCTGTATCCCAATTGAGTTCACACCTCCCCCAGCCAACAATGGGCCTGCCAGGGCACCACCCTGCCTGAGGACATTTGCGGCTGGTCCTGATTGGTACTGGCCTTTCCTTGCCTCTGGTTCTTCATCCCCACCCCCTACTTTTAGTCTGAAGAAGGGTCCCGACCTGAAATGTCACCCATCCTTTTTGTTCCTGAGATGTTGCCTGAGTTACACCATCACTTTATGTCTATCTTGACTCGAGGACCTTTGTTTTGTGGATGTCTAATCCAAGGTTTATTCCTTCATGTGCTTCAGAAAGTGAGTTAATGATGATATTGGAGCCCTGAAATAAATAAAAAAAGAAATTACTGGATATTATTAGCAGGTCCGAGACCTGAAATGTCAGTTGTTTCGCTCTCCACAGATGCTGCCTGATGTATTGAGCCTCTTCCAGCATTTTCTGTTTTCATTTCACATTTCAAACATCCTCATCTCCTTGAGGCTCATGGCCTGGAATTCAGTCTCCAAATGTGCACATATGAAAGCATCGTCTAGACATTGCAGCTTAATGTCTAAGGCTTGGGGAGCCCTGGGTTCTGGGGTGAGGTTGCAGATGTCGAACAATTTCTTATTTGTTCTGGACATAAGCTCCACTCCAGCAAGAAGCTCATTGCAGCACTGTGGTAAGAAAACCTGTATGAAGCCGGGCGGAAAGGTGGAGCAGCGGTAGAGCTGCTGCCTTATGCCCCTGTCCCACTTATGATACCTGAACGGAAACCTCTGGAGACTTTGCGCCCCACCCAAGGTTTCCGTGCAGTTCCCAGAGGTTTTTGTCAGCCTCCCTACCTGCTTCCACCACCTGCAACCTCCGGCAACCACCTGCAACCTCCGGCAACCGCACGGAAACCTTGGGTGGGGCGCAAAGTCTCCAGAGGTTTCCGTTCAGGTTTCCTAAGTAGGACAGGGGCATAACAGTGCTTGCAGCGCCGGAGACCCGGGTTCGATCCCGACTACGGGTGCTGTCTGTACGGAGTTTGTACGTTCTCCCCGTGAACTGCGTGGGTTTTCTCCGAGATCTTCGGTTTCCTCCCACACTCCAAAGACGTACAGGTTTGTAGGTTAATGGGCTTGCTATAAATGTAAATTGTCCCTAGTGTGTGTAGGATAGTGTTAGTGTGCGGGGATCGCTGGTCAGCGTGGACTCGGTGGGCCGAAGGACCTGTTTCAGCACTGTATCACTAAACTAAACAAAAATAAAAGTGTTAGGACCATGATGGAGCCTTGCTTGACACCAGTCTGCATCAGTTGTGAACCCATTTGTCATCCTATTGACAAACCCTCAGATATTTAACACTCTTCTTCTTCGGCATCAAGGAGAACATTCTTCCACCCTGGTCTTGGGGGGTTCTGCAGCAGCTAATGAGGACAATGTGGGAACTGCAGACTATTCCACATATGGAGCAGGAGGTGGGTGACGAGGCAGGAAGGTGGTTAGTGTGCGAGGTCGTTTACCACCCCCGTGGTTTGTTTGGGGCTTCTGGGTGCTCATGACACATGGCCTTGCTGTCAGTTCCATCCCAAATGCACCATCTCCACTTTGGGTAATTTGGCCCTGAGATTCCAAGGAGTAAGTTGTTGTAGTGTATTCAGAGTCATAGAGTCATGCAGCAGGAAAGCAGGCCCTTTGGCCCAACTTCTCCATGCTTACCATGATGCCCCACCCTACACTTGTCCCAACTGCCCACATGTGGCCCTATATCCCTCTAAACTTTTCCAATCCATGAACCTGTCCAAATGTCTTGTAAATGCTATTATAGTACTAGCCTCAACTACCTCCTCGAGCTATTTATCCCCCTCATGATCTTATACACCTCTATGTAGATCACCCAGCATCCTCCTGTGCTCCAAGGAATAGAGTCCTAGCCTGCTCAATGGATTTCTACAGCTTAGGCCCTCAAGTCCTGGCAACACCCTTGCAAATCTTCTCTGTACTCTAAACTTTCCCTTTTTCCCTTTCCATCTTCTCGTAACAGAATTTAGGATCATGAATATATGTGGAAAGACTAGTGTTGGGCATGTGTACGGTGTGGCCAACAGAGTTTAATGAGGCTTCAATTAATAGGGACGTTCATCTGTGAGAATAGAGCACGGTGTTATGGAGTGACACAGCATGGAAACCGGCTGTCCAGCCCAACCCACTTACGCCGACTACGATATCAACCTGAGCTATTCCCATTTCATGCATTGGCCCATATCCTTCCAAACCTTTTTTGTCTATGTATCTGTCCAAATGTCTTTAAAGCATTGTAAATGCACCCAGCTCTGCAACTTTCTCTGGCAGCTCATTCCATATACTCGCTACCCTCTGTGAAAAAGTTTCTCTGAGGCCCCTTGTAAATCTTTTCCCTCACACCTTAAGGTTTAGACTCCTCTGTCCTCAGGGGAAAAAACAGAGTATCCAGCTTATCTATAATTTTATATACTTCCTGGGAAGTAAGTCCCAGTCTATCCAGCTTCTCTATATAACTGAAGCTCTCCTGGCCTGGTGACATTTACATGAATATTTTTACTAGTTTCTTGGTTTGGTTTAATTTAGAGATACAGCATAGAAGCAGGTCCTTCGGCCCACCAAGTCCACGCAGACCAGCAATCACCCATACACTGGTTCTATCCTACACACTATGGACAATTTACAGAAGCCAATTAAGCTGCAAACTTGCTCGTCTTTGGAGGAAACTGGAACACCCGGAATAAACCCACGCAGTCACAGGGAGAACCTACTGTACGAACTCCATACAGACAGCACCAATAGTCAGGATCGAACCCGGGTCTCCGACAACAACTCTACCACTGTGCTGGCCTTTTCTATACCCTTTGTAGCATCATGGCATCCTCTCTATAGCTGTGCTACCAGAACTGGGTACAGTACTCCAGGTGCGATCTCACCAATGACTTGTATCTTTGTAACATGACATCCCCACACCTGTACTCAATGCCCTGAGTGGAGGCAAGCCTTCACCATCCTGCCTACCTGTGTCACAGATAGACACAAAACGTTGGAGTAACTCAGCCAGACAGACAGCATCTCTGGATGGAGTGAATGGGTGACGTTTTGGGTCAAGACCCTTCTGCAGACACACTATCTTCGGTGTAAACCTTCCACTGTTCCTTCCCACCTGTGTTGCCCACAGGATGAAAATATTCCACCAGATAATAGTCCTCAAATGCTGTGCCGTGGATAGGGTTTATTCTCTGCAACTCCTGAAGAATACATCTGGGAATTTACAGTCAATTTGGAAGCGGAACAAAGAAGATTTCTGTACTTCAGTGAAGCAATTCATTTCTTTCATGACAAGTACTGAGACTAATGGATATTTTAATTTCAAGACGGAAGGCTTATCGCAGCCTTTGGTTTAGAAGCCTTATATAATGCAGATTTCTTCCATAAATAAAACAAATTTATTGCTTGATATATAGGCCGAACTGGTTCTTGACTATTTATGGCGCCTCATCAAAGAAAAATGGCCATGATAACTTGGTAAAGCAAATTAATGAAATGACGCATTAGTCAAGAGTACATACAGTTCAGGGAAAAAAGCACAGTAATCTCCCAGTGATGAATGATGATAATGAAAGTAAAGCTGCAAATAAATAAAAACAAAAATGTCATTATTACTTGTTGCTCATAATAAAATTAGTTTACAACAACACTCTCAAAGTGCAACCAAGCACTGCTTTTGATCATAAGCTATCTTGACATTACTGCTTCCTGATTGTACCTCATCACCATGTTATCATCTCCATCCCATATCACTGAAAGCAAACAATAAATGATTGGACTGTACAGAATATTTACAACACACTCTACCTGCACCAGCTATCTGCAAGAGCCACAGAGTTAGTTGCAGTTTCCCACTCTTTCCCTAACCTTCGCAATTGATTTTATTAGTGAAGGATATATCCAATTTTCTTCGAATAGGTATTATTGATTCACCCTTTAGGCAGTGCCTTTCCATATCATAACAAGTCATCATATCATATCATATCATATCATATATCTATTAAAACTGTGTGTGTGTGTGGGTGTACAGCATTTTGCATTTGAAACGTATCTCCTCCAAAACCAGACGCAAAAACGCGGAGATTTTTACAATTTCGGCAGGGATTTAACTTATGATTGCATAAATGCACTCCTCTCTAAATTCGGTCAATTATTTCCCCAGATTTTGAATGTAGATCACCCAGCATCCTCCTGTGTTGGGGGCTATGCGTCAGTGGATAGGGCGGTTATGGGGTAAAAGGAGCAAAGTAATAATATTAATATAATATCAAGGGGGGTAGTTAGTGTGTGTGATGCCGCATGCCACCCCCCCCCCTTCAGCCCACCCCCCCTCCCCCGCAACCACAAGTTGGGGGAACAGACCCAACGGGTCTGCACTTGGTCTAGTTATATATTAAAAATAGTAGCGCATTGTCTATCAGGGGTGATACACTGATGTAGCTGGTAGAGCTACTGTGTCACAGCGCCAGAGATGTGGATGCAAGCCTCACCACAGGAGCTGTCCTTCATTCCCTCTATTCCCTACATATCCCAGAAAGCCTCTGAATGCCATATCCCCCTAGATCATTAAAGGGGACTTTTAATCCCAGTGAAAATGCTGGTCTCTTCCCTGATGGCAACTAAGCGTTCAGCAGCTAAGCAGCTGGTAGTGCTGCTGCCTCACAGCGCCAGAGACATGGGCTATA
Organism: Amblyraja radiata; assembly: GCF_010909765.2. Taxonomy (NCBI): domain Eukaryota; kingdom Metazoa; phylum Chordata; class Chondrichthyes; order Rajiformes; family Rajidae; genus Amblyraja; species Amblyraja radiata. Next base: position 35,315,207 of record NC_045957.1, on the reverse strand, counting down.
TCCTGACCTGGGGTGCTGTAGTGTGTAGTTTTCACATTCTCCCTATGACCGTGGTTGTTTTCTCCGGGTGCTCCAGATTCCTCCCACATCCCAATGACGTGCAAGTTTATGGTTTATCGTTTAGTGTGTTTCTGTAAATGGTCCTTCGTGTGTAGGAATAGTTGCAACAGTGGGTTAATATAGAACTAGTATGAACAGACGATTGATGGGTGGTGTGGACTCGGTGGGTCAAAGGGCTTGTTTCCATGTGATATCTTTCCATTTAAAAAAAAAAGTCTTCTCATAGCCTATCTGGTTCTCTTAGTTGACACAAATAATTAGGAAGGCAAATTGAATATTCACCTGTTATTTATGGAGGGACGCATTCGCCTTTGAAGTGATCCACTAGATTGAGTCAATAAACTCATTGGACAGGGAAATGAAAAGGGATCTTATTGAAACTTCAGGGACTGAGTTGCTAAGAGAATGTCTTCCTCATGGACAATCTAGAACGAGGATAAAGTCTCAGAATGAGAGGATCGCCACAGGACAGACTTCATCTATGAACACTGAGAACTTTTGGAATTTAGTTAAGTGTAGTTTAGTTTAGAGATACAGCGCGGAAATAGGCCCTTCACCCCACCAAGTCCGCACCGACCAGCAATCCCCGCACATTAACACTACCCTACACACACTGGGGACAATTTTTTACATTTATATCAAACCAATTAACCTACAAACCTGTACGTCTTTGGAGTGTGGGAAGAAACCAAAGATCTCGCAGAAAACCCTTGCAGGTCTCGGTGAGAACATACAAACTCCAGACAGACAAGTACCCCTAGTCAATCTCTGGTGCTGTAAGGCAGTAGCTCTACCACTGTGCCATTGTGCCGCGCGCTGTTCAAGATATGCTCAAGAGAGCGATTTCTATCAGATGAGGTAAGGTTTGTGGGAAATATGATGAAAAGTGTAGCTTTGTTTATTTGGAAAGATTCCTTCCTTTGTCAGAAGAATCAGTTTTTAAAACCCAGTGTTCAATTTACTCAAAAGCAATATCTGAAAGGAAAGGAAAGGTTTTTCCTGGAATTTTGACCCATTTCATTCATTCTGAAAGCAATTGATTGCAGATGATTGATCCAAAATTTCTCTTCCCTAATATGGGCTGACCTGCTGAGTTTTTCCAGCATTTTCAGTTTAATTTTTTTAAAAGCCTTTAATTTCACAGCTGTGTGGGAGGCTTTGGTGAATGCAAATTAACACCTTGTTTGCTACAGAGCAATAACGTATACACCACAAACTAATTCATTTGTTTTGAGATAGTGGTATTTAAGAGACTTTTCAACATGCACATAGATTTGAAAGGAATGGGGGGGGGGGGGGGGATATAGATAATGTGCAGACAGATGAGAATTGTTTTTTTGCATCATATTCAGTACGGATATTGTGGGCCCAAGGGCCTGTTCCTGTTCTGTATTGCGTACAGTTTTGGTCTCCTAATCTGAGGAAGGACATTCTTGCCATAGAGGGAGTACAGAGAAGGTTCACCAGACTGATTCCTGGGATGGCAGGACTTTCATATGAAGAAAGACTGGATAGACTCGGCTTGTACTCGCTAGAATTTAGAAGATTGAGGGGGGATCTTATAGAAACTTACAAAATTCTTAAGGGGTTGGACATGCTAGATGCAGGAAGATTGTTCCCGATGTTGGGGAAGTCCAGAACAAGGGGTCACAGTTTAAGGTTAAGGGGGAAATCTTTTAGGACCGAGATGGGAAAAACATTTTGCACACAGAGAGTGGTGAATCTCTGGAATTCTCTGCCACAGAAGGTAGTTGAGGCCAGTTCATTGGCTATATTTAAGAGGGAGTTAGATGTGGCCCTTGTGGCTAAAGGGATCAGGGGGTATGGAGGGAAGGCAGGTACAGGATACTGAGTTGGATGATCAGCCATGATCATATTGAATGGCGGTGCAGGCTCGAAGGGCCGAATGGCCTACTCCTGCACCTATTTTCTATGTTTCTGTACTGTTCTATGTTCTATGTTTCATCTCCTTAGAATTTGAAAGGTAACTGGTTATCATATTTAAATTTACACGAAGAGCTATGATCTGGAATGAATTGTCTGAAAGGACAGTAGAGGAAATTTCAACTAGGAACTTTCAAAAATGAATTGGATAAACATTTGAAAAAGATCCTGATTACTGGGCAAGTGGGATGCAAAACAGGGTTGAATTTAGTTAGTGTGAGGTTTTGCCTTTTGGGGAGTAACAGCAGTGTATGAATTTCACAACAAAGGTAGAGTCCTGGGGATGTACATAGGAGAGACCTAAATCTTGGAGTCATTGAGCCATGCAGCATGGAAACAGGCCCTTCAGCCCAATTTGCCCATGCCAACCAAGATGCCCCATCTACCTTGTCCCACCTGCCTGTATTTGTCCCATATCCCTCTAAACCTCCCCAGCCATGTGCAGGTACCTATCAAAATGTATTTTAAATGTTATTATAATACCTGCCTCAACTACCTCCACTGGCAGCTCGTTCCATATGCCCATATGTGTGAAAATGGTTACTATTAATTTTTTTAAACTCGGGTTACTATCAATTTTTTCCCCTGTCATCTTAAACCTACGTCCGCCCCCTTTCCCTTTCCCTCCCGTTAGTTCCACCTATATTCCTTCCTCTGGCTTCACATCTCCCAGTTCTTCTCTCCTCGTCACGCGACCTTTTGTACTTTCATCACTTGTCTTTGTCCAACTATCTTCTGATCACAGGCCCTCTCACCTGCATCCACCTAGTGGTTGCTAAACTTTGTTCTCCCCCCCCCCCCCCCCCATTGCAGTCAGAGTGAAGAAGGGTCCCAACCTGAAACCTCACCTATCCATGTTCTCCAGAGATATTGCCTCACCTGCTGAGTTACACCAGCACTTTGTGTCTTCTTTTGTAATTGTTTAGGAAGGAACTGGAGATGCTGGTTTAAACCCAGGATGGGCACAAAAAGGTGGAGTAACTCAGCGGGTCCGACAACATCTGCAGTTGCTTGTGTCTGTAGTCCTTTTCCATCTGAATTAAGCAAGTGTCTTTGCCCTGAAGTACTTATGATAACCCAATATGTTCTCCTATTACACAACTCATGTTGATGCTATTTTATACATTGTGCTACACCAGTATTTACTCATCACTGACAGGAAGTAGCACAGGAATGACACAAAAAACAATGCTGTAAAACATTGCAGCAATCTTACTCTAAAAGGTTTTTAACGTGCAAAGCCTGAAAGACTCATAAATAGACAGTCAAATCCACTCAACACACAAATACTAATCACGGTGCCCTGAGGGGGAAGTCTACTAAATGCCTTTTTATATTCTACAGTAGATTTTTTTTTCTAAGACTATGCATCTTCTTTGCTCTGAAGTGGCTTAGTCACTACGGTAACCAGCCATGCTGCAGAGCTCTAAGGATTTCTCAGTCATTTATTGTTTTCCCTCGTGGCAGATGGATACTCTGCCCTGGTGCTTGGAAATACATGTTTCCTGCTACAAAACACATTGTTTTCACTTAACAGCGTGCTACTTAACAGGTAACATAATTGCAAGTTTAATATTAACGAACAGTCCCAGTTTCCAGCAAAACTAGATTTTGCGACAGAAAGTATATGTCCCGCCAAGGGGAGAGAGAGGATAAAGTTTAAAATCAACCAGGCCCCCCCCCCACCCATTGCTCCACGTGTCCTTGAGTAAAGGGCCTGTCCCACTTACGTGTCCTTGGCACGCAAATTACGCGCCCTCTTCATCGCGTTGAGGCGCACGGGCATCGTGTGGCCGCACGGGGCCGGTCCCACTGAGAAGCGCGGAGGGGTATGTGGTTGTGGGTGACATAGCGCGGGGCTCCGAACGAAATCTTCGCGTGCCAACGGCCTGTCGCGTAACTGACGGCCAAAGTGGGACAGGCCCAAGACCCTGGCGCGACGCAATGTCTCATCTCCATCAGCAGCAGAAGCAGGCAAACGATCGCCGAGCTCGGCCTGGGGCTCAATTGAAGACAGACTCAAAATGCTGGAGTAACTCAGCAGGACCGGCAGCATCTCTGGAAAGAAAGAATGGATGACATTTCGGGTCAAGACCCTTCTTTCAGACTGAAGAAGAGTCTCGACCCAAAACATCATCCATTGCTTCTCTCCAGAGATGCTGCCGGTCCCGCTGAGTTGCTCCTGCATTTTGTATCTATCTTCAAATGATGTCACGTGCTCCAGATGGCTGTGCGTGTGCATGAAATCGCGCGCGACCTTCGCAGGACCGTTGCGCCTCAACGCGACCACGAGGTAGTGTAATTAGCGTGCCAAGGACACGTAAGTGGGACAGGGGCTTTACTCTTGTGAATTCCTTGCAGGTGTCTTAGATATATTTGCTCACTTGCATGTGAGTGGACTCACGGAGTCATAGATCTATACAACATGGAAACAGGCTCTTCAGCCAAACTCATCCATACAGACCAATTGGCCAAACTGGGTTGGTTCCACTTAACTAAGCTTAACTTAACTTCAACGTTCCCATCCATGTACCTATCCAAGTGTTTTATAAATGCTGTAATTTGACCCACCTCTACCACTTCTTCTGTCAGCTCATTTTATATATGCACCACCCTCTGAAAAGGTCGCCCTTCTGGTCCATTTTGATTTTTTTCCCCTCTCATTTTAAAGCTATGCCCTGGGGAAAAGACTATTGCTGTTCACCTTATTTATGCTCTTCCTGGTTTTAGAAACTTGTATAAAGCCACCCCCGGCCCTCCAGATTCTACTACGCAAACTAAGTGTATCTACAGTTTAGTTTAGTTTGGTTTAGAAATACAGCGCAAAAACAGGCCCTTCGGCCCACCGGGTCCGTGCCGACCAGCGATCACCGCACATTATCACTATCCTACACCCACTAGGGACATATTTATTTTACATTTACCAAGCCAATTATCTACAAACCTCTACGTCTTTGGAGTGCGCGTAGGTCACGGGGAGAACGTACAAACTCTGTAAAGACAGCACCCGTAGTCGCGAGCGAACCGGGGTCTCCGGCACTGCATTCGCTGTAAGGCAGCAACTCTACCACTGCGCCAGTTACTCTGCACAGGAAAGATTCCGTTACGCTGGAAAGAGTGCAGGGGAGATTTACGAGGATGTAGCCAGCACTTGAGGGCCTGAGCTATAGGGAGAGGTTGATCAGGTTAGGACTTTATTCCTTTAAGCGCAAGGATGAATTTATAGATGTGAATAAAATCATGAGTGGTAAAGTTAGGGTGAATGTACAAAGGGCATTTGTGAGTTGTGCAAAATAACTTGACTGTGCTGTGCAAACGTGACAATAACGAACCATTGATCCACTGAACGCATTTATAGTCCGTCCTCCAACAGATGGAATTATATAAGAAGCTGAGAAGCATAAATAGGGTAGACAGTCAGAACCATTTATCCATGTGAAGGTGCTAAGTGCTGGAGTAGCTCAGCGATTCAGGCAGCATCTCAGGAGAACATGGATAGATGTTGTTTCGGGTCAGGACCCTTCTTCAGACTGATATATACCTCAATGTATTGCCTACTTCAATGAAATTCTCCTCTTCTTCTATATTTCATTATTTCCCCAGGATTGGGGTATCAAAAACAATAGGGCATAGGTTTTATGTGAGAGTAAGGAGCTGGAAAGGAGATCTGAGAGGATTGCTTCGTATACAGAGAGTGTATACGCTGCAGATGCTGGTTTACACCAAAGATAGATACAAAATGCTGGAGTGACTTGGAGGGTCAGGCAGCATCTCTGGAGAAAAGGAATAGGCGACAATTTGGATCGAGACCCTTTTTCAGACTGAGGAGAAGGGAACCCGCCTTCAGAATGAGAAGAGGTACGCAGAGAGTGCTTAATATCCGGAATGAGGAGGTGGTGGAATCAAATACAATTACTACATATAAGAGGTATTTAGACAGACACCTAAAAACATTGTGTTCTAATGTGGGCAAGTGGGATCAGTGTAGATGGGCAAAATAATCTGGTTGGGTGCAATGGGCTGAGGCCCCATTTTTGCAACTCTGGCTCTAGGGTTGCACTGGCTCAGCGGAAGGACCACACTTAAGGGCCTGTCCCATGAGCATGCGACTGCATGCGGCAAATGCGACCTAACGTGATAATTTGAGCCGTACGGCCTCGCGGGGCCGGTCCCACCGATCGCCGGAGCCGTATGGAGTTGTGCGGAGGTGGTCCCGACATCACACGGGACTCCGAAAAACTGACACTGTTCAAAAATTCCACGCGGCAATGGCCTGCCGGCCCGTAGCCGCATTAAGGCCGTACGCACCGTCTCGACGCCGTACGCTCCGTCTCGACGCCGTACGCACCGTCTTGACGCCGTACGCAATGTCTTGACGGCGTACGCCTAGCACGAATTTCCCGCGGACTTCGCTCGAACTTCACGTCAACTCGTACGGGATCACTCGACCTCTGCGCGGCCCCCGCTTTCGGTTTGGTCGTGCTCGCCGCATGCAGTCGCATGCTGGTGGGACAGGCCCTGTACGGGATCTCTCGACCTCCGCGCGGCCCCCGCTTCCGGTTTGGTGGCGCTTGCCGCATGCAGTTGCATGCTCGTGGGACAGGCCCTTCACAGATGGATCAGTAGTATCTGGGACTCAGCAAATGAGGAATGGTGGAAAGGTGTAGAAACCGAGTAAACAATCAAACGCTGCTGGGACACATTTGTAAAGTGTCCACGTTGCACTGGAAGAAATGCGCCCTCTTCTCAGAGATAAAACAAAAACAAGTGGTGAAAATTTGGCCACTCCCTTCAGACTGGTTTTATACTTCAAGAGCAGGCTGACAGAGAGTAAAGTAGGGAAGTCAGTGCTAGAGGCATTCACTATTGACAATGGGAAACTGAAAATTGCTATTACAGCTGATCCACTCTCCTGTAAAATCCAACAAATCAACACATGGTCCCCTGGCCTTTCGTTTGATTCTTTTTTTAATGGCAGCTGCCGGCAACAAAATACACCTTTATGATTCTAATCTAGAACAAGATTGGGAGGAGGGGGTGTCTACTGCCCAGGAAGCCCACACCGTGAAGCCCAAAAAGGCTCAGCTGTCACTGACTGCCCTTCCACACTGCCCGGATATGTAAGGAGTTCCCTAACTACAGGGAACATAGAAGATAGAAAAGTTCTGCATAGGAACAGGCCCTTCGGCCCACGCTGCCCATGCCGATCATAATGGGTGACGTTTCGGGTCGAGACCCTTCTTCAGAGTGAGAGTCAGGGGAGAGGGAGACATAGAGATATGGAAGGGTAAGGTGTGAAACACATCTCAAAGCAGACAATGCTAAGGAAAATGTAGAACGGTTCATTGTTAGCTGAGGGGATGATGACAATGGATGTGTACAATCAGTAAAAATTTAATCGGGAGGACAGTGAAACTAATCGGATCAAACCAGGATGAGGGAGGGAAGGAGAGAAAGGGAAACTTGAACTTAGAGAAATCAATATTCATAACCCTGGCTTGTAAGCTGCCCAAGCGAAATGTGAGGTGCTGTTCCTCCAATTAGCCTCACTCTGACAGTGGAAGTTGGCCCAGGACAGAAAGGTCCGTGTGGGAATGGGAGGGGGAGGTTTTTTTTCAATTGTCAGCTTATCGGGCAGCAGATGTTTTATTTTAGCTTGGGGTGCTGTTTAATGTCCTTCTAAAAGTGATGGAGGTCGGCCCATGTGCTTAAAACATGACTATTAATAGCTAAGAGTTTCACTCATTCAACAGCAGCTGTCATTATGACATTGCTGAATGTACAAAGCTGCAGTAAGGGCACCATTAATCTTCAGTGGTTACCTAAGATCAGAAGCAGAAAGGAATCCAGGTCTCAACAGTGCCATTGGTAATGTTGCTGCTCTTCCTACTCACCTCTGTTCGAGTCTATGCCAACCTTCACCTGGGCAGCTGGACAAAGTCATATAACAAGAGTATGGGCAGAGTACGGGCAGAGACATCTACTGCTATCTGTTAATTAAATTCTCTGTAAGCATTTTCTTCCTGTGAAAGCTTGCACATTACAATGTGTGAGTTTCAGAGAGTCTCCCCCCAGTTAACAACGATCTATTCTACATTATCCTTGAACATCAATCTCTTTGGTGTCTTGTTTTCACACCTTACACTTCCTTATCTCTGTGTCTCCTTCTCCACTGACTCTCAGTCTGAAGAAGGGTCTCGACCCAAAACATCACCCATTCCTTCTCTTCAGAGATGCTGCCTGTCCCGCTGAGTTACTCCAGCATTTTGAGTCCATCTAAGGTGTGAGACTCCCAGGATTGTTGTTTCTGATAATACAAGGGGCTGCAAAAGCTGTGTCTCTGAGATCTAGTACAAAGACATCTGTAGAGTAGCTAAAAAACAGTGAGGTGTCAGCCAGCTGCACAACAATTTAACCCCTTCAACTTTCATCATGGATAGCTGTATTTATAGGGCATCGATCGCACTATATAGATAAGGAAGCTTGTTTTTCAGCAGTGTATCCTGTGTAAAAGTTCTGTGTGAAAGCCCACTGTCTTTTGTCTCTAGTCATGTTCAGTTTTCAGCCCTTGAGTTACAGTTCCACAGTTTCTTTGTTTTGTTAGTTATGACGGGTTCAGTTTTTAATTAAGGTCTGCAGATATTTTAATGAATTACCCTGACGCCATGTCACCGTTGCTCCTACAGTGAATAAAAATAAATAAAAGTAAAATGCAACTACTGGACTCAGCAAAATCATTAAGAATTCAGTGATCCCGCACTCAATGATTGAGTTCAATTCAATGATACTTTATTGTCCCATGTACCCAGGTACAGTGAAATGCTTTGTTTTGTATAAAATCCAGTAAAATCATACAGCAGACCTCACCTAGGCAGCACACAAGTGCCGACACCTTCTGGCACCAACAAAGTTACAAAAGTTACATTAATCCTGTTCTGATAATTAATAACTTTCTTTGCAGTTTGTGTGTTTATATGGGAGAGAGAGAGAGAGAGAGAGAGGGAGAGAGAAAAAGAAACATAGAAAATAGGTGCTGGAGTAGGCCATTCGGCGCTTCGAGCCTGCACCGCCATTCAATATGATCATGACTGATCATCCAACTCAATATCCCGTACCTGCCTTCTCTCCATACCCCCTGATCCCTCTAGCCACAAGGGCCACATCTAACTCCCTCTTAAATATAGCCAATGAACTGGCCTCAACTACCTTCTGTGGCAGAGAGTTCCAGAGATTCACCACTCTCTGCGTGAAAAATGTTTTTCTCATCTCGGTCTTAAAGGATTTCCCTTCTATCCTTAAGCTGTGACCCCTTGGCCTGGACTTCCCAACATCGGGAACATTCTTCCTGCATCTAGCCTGTCCAATCCCTTAAGAATTTTGTAAGTTTCTGTAAGATCCCCCCTCAATATCCTAAATTCTAGCGAGTACAATCCGAGTCTATCCAGTCTTTCTTCATAAGAAAATCCTGACATCCCAGGAATCAGTCTGGTGAACCTTCTCTGCACTCTCTCTATGGCAATAATGTCCTTCCTCAGATTTGGAGACCAAAACTGTACGCAATACTCCAGGTGTGGTCTCACCAAGACCCTGTACAACTGCAGTAGAACCTCCCTGCTCCTATACTCAAATCCTTTTGCTATGAATGCTAACATACCATTCGCTTTCTTTACTGCCTGCTGCACCTGCATGCCTACTTTCAATGACTGGTGTGCCATGACACCCAGAGAGAGAGAGAGGGAGATGGAAGTTGTTGTGGACATAAGCTATGGTATTGACCAATTCACCTTTGTAACTTTATCATGCTTTGTAACTTTTCCGCCGCCCTTTCTGGGCAACTATTGCACACCTTGGGAGTGCAAGCAAAGAATTTCATGGTGACGTGTCACATGTGACAATAAAGTATTCATTCATTCATTCATTCATTCATTCATTCATTCTACCCCAATGCAGACATTAGACTTTGTCTCGGAATTGGTGCTTAACAATGCTGAGAAATATATTCTGCACTCTGTATCTTTCCCTTTACCTATTGTACTTGAGTTTGTTTTGATTGAATGTATAGTATTACCTGATTTGATCGGATAGCATACAAAACAAGGCCTTTCACGATACTTCGATACACATAGTAATAATAAACCCTTTAGTTTAGTTTAGTTTATTGTCACATGTCCCGAGGTACAGTGAAAAGTATTTGTTGTGTGCTAACCAGTCAGCGGAAAGACAATACATGATTAACATAAACATACTTCACATGTGAGTTCTTCCATGATAAAACAATGTGGTCCTGATGACCACAGATGTCTGGCGTACAGGAGGAGGTGCACTGTTAATGTCTGGCTGAATGGCTTTGAGTTGGATCAAAACCCAGAACTTGTACCTTCTGTAAAGCCCCTCTGCACCAACCTGCACTGCCCCAGTACTGGGGGCACAAAAGCATGGTAGAGGTTGAAGGCACCAGGAACTGCAAATGCTGGTTTAAAGACAACAACAAAAAGATAATTGCTGGAATAACTCAGCAGCTCAGGCAGCATCTCTGGAGAACATGACTAGGTGACATCTCGAGTCAGGGTGAAGGGTCCCAATCCAAAATGTCATTCATTTATGTTCCCCCGAGATGCCGCCTGACCAGTGCATGGGAGCTTGATGGCCATTGGCAGTGAAAAATGTAGATTAACTTTTTAAAGGGATTACCTAATAATTTGAGGTGACCCTTTCCACTCTCCAATCACCTAACCTTTTCCATTCCTCTCCTTCAAAGCCCATCTCTGACCACACATCTGCCTGAAAATGGCTTTAAGTTGCTCAGTGTTAAATTTCAGTGCTGCATTTGTGGAGGTTACTGAACAATGTAAATGGTGTTGAGAATTGCTGATCATGCTTTGTTCTGGCCAAATAAAGTGTCTTGCTGCTGTTTTTCTTCCTTGCCACAGAGTTGGCAACCTTTGCTGCTGCCTTATCTATGCAGTATTTAATCTGCAGTCACAATAGTGTATCATGCAGTTGCTTAGGGAAAGTTACCAATGCCTTCTTGTGCCATTGGAACTTCTCAAAGACATTGATGGATTAAAATGAATGGGTTTATTTTATTGTCACATGATAATATGGATGCTCCGATACCAACAGGAGAACCACTTTCTCTTCATCCAACAGGGCAATGACAATAGACAATAGAGAATAGGTGCAGGAATGGGCCATTCTGCCCTTCGAGCCAGCACTGCCATTCACTGTGATCATGGCTGATCATCCATAATCAGTACCCCGTTCCTGCCTTCTCTTCATTTCCACTGACTCCGCTATCTTTAAGAGCTCTATCTAACTCTCTCTTGAAAGCTTCCAGTGAATTGGCCTCCACATCCTTCTGAGGCAGAGAATTCATACCTCTGTGAAAACGTTTTTCATCATCTCCATTCTAAATGGCTTACCCTTTATTCTTAAACTGTGGCCCCTGGTTCTGGACTCCCCCAACATCCGGAACATATTTCCTGCCTCTATTGTGTCCAAACCCTTAATAATCTTATATGTTTCAATAAGATGCCCTCTCATCCTTTTAAATTCCAGAAAATACAAGCTCAGCTGATCCATTCTATCAACGCTATCCCGGGAATTAACCTCGCGTCCACGATTTCTAGAGCCACTTCCTTAAGTACCCTGGGATGCAGACCATCAGGCCATGATATGATTGGCATCCTCCTCAGCAGTCAAACTGAAGCCCAACTGAATGAGGAATGGCAGCGCCAACTATGAGGGAGGGGGCAGGGCAAGGAAAGGGTGGACAGACTGTTGAGTCCAGCTGACACATTCTCTCATTCCTTTTTCTTCTAGTTTGCTCTCCTCCTCCTGTCCTGAAGACCCATGCTGGGGTGTGGCTCCATTGCACTGCCAGGCCTTCAGTCCCTCAGCGAGCTGAGTATTCGTCATGTGAGAGCAGCAAGCGTAAGTGCCAATGAGCTTTTGAACCACTGAGGAATGCCCACTGTCTAACCTAACATTCGTGCCGTACCATCTTCCAGAACCCATTGATCAGGGGAGCATCCAAACCCATTCTTCTCCTGAGCATACTATAGAAGTTACAGCATGCTTCATTATATCCCTGGGATTCCCATCCAAAAGCTCCTCATCTCTCTAGCTCCCTCTCTGCCTTCCAGAAATTCTTGTCTCATCTACCTTTGGCCCAGTTGTCCAAATCTCTCTGCTTGTCTCAGTGCCATTCTCATCTTAAGAACCTGTGTGGCACCTCGGCACATTTTATTATATTCCAGCTGCAGCATAAATGTAAATTGTTATCGTGACGATCATTGAAAGTATTTTTGCGGAGTGATTAATATATTTAAAATGAACATTTCAGCATCTTGCTCAATGCAACAGAATGAGAAGAAGTTGCACGAAGTGCTTTCTATTCTAGTAATGTTCTCTCGCATAGAACATGGAAAAGTATAATAGGTAGAAAGGAACTGCAGATGCTAGTTTATGCCGAAGATCGACACAAAGTGCTAGAGTAACTCAGCAGGTCAGCCAGCATCTCTGGAGGGTGACGTTTCGGGTTGGGACCCTTCTTCAGAGTCTATCATGGTATATAGAGCATGGCATCCCATAGTATAGCATGGGCACAGGCCCGTCGGCCCACAATGTCTGTGCCTAAATGTCTCTCTCCTTAGACATCCCTCTGTTTCTGTTCTCCCGTCCTTTGCCAGAAATGTAGCTTCAATGATTTTTAGAACTGTGGACCTTTGCTTTATTGTGACCTGATAATATTACGTGGGGACCCTGCATTATTATAACGTTGCCAGATATTTGTGCTGGATGTTGTCACTTTTGACATCACATCAGTCGTGTGGGATGTCAATGAAGTCATCCTCAATTTGAAGAAGAGAACCTGAACAGTTTTTATTTATTTTTTAAATCTACTCTTCGTTATAAAGCCCTGACACTGATTCTCTACAGCTTTAGATCACTAAACTCTGAAATATTTGAAAAGCTGATCAGTCAATAGAGATTGAGACAAAGTTCCTGGGAAGGAGGCTGATGGAGAAAGTGCTACGATTATCTCCTGAGTCCTGGTGGGGTTTAGTTGAGCTGGGGTGAGAGGGGGTGGGGGGGGGGGGGGGGTTGGTGGGGTAGGGGGTGAGGGGGAGTGTCATCGAGAACAATGTGAGGGGACCCGAGGACAACGGGAGGACCCGGCTTTGGGGGGCACCTGCTGCCACATGCAGCGGCATCAGGCAGAAGATGAGACCATTCGGTGAACTGAAACTTTGTTGGCACCAGAAACGTGGCGACACTTACGTGCTGCCTAGGTGAGGTCTGCTATTTGATTTTACTGGGCCCCAAACCTGAGGAAGGATCTGCTGGCTCTGGAGAGGGTCCAGAGGAGGTTTACAAGAATGATTCCAGGAATGAGTGGGTTGGCATATGATGAGCGTTTGCCAGCACTGGGCCTGTACTCGCTGGAGTTTAGAAGGTTGAGGGGGGACCTCATTGAAATGCACGGAATAATGAAAGGCACAGATAGAGTGGAAGTGGAAAGGATATTTCCACTGTTGGGAGAGTCTAGGACCAGAAGTCATAGCCTCAGAATTAAAGGGCGCTCTTTTGAAAAGGTGAGGTGGAACATCTTTAATCAGCCGGTAGTTAATCTGTGGAACCCATTGCCACAGAGAGCTGTGGAGGCCAAGTCAGTGGATATTTCTAAAACAGAGATAGAGAAATTCTAGATTAGATCGGGTGTCAAGGGTTATGGGGAGAAGGCAGGACAATGGGATTAAGAGGCAGAGATCAGCCATGATTGAATTGCGGAGTAGACTCAATAGACGGAATGGCCTAATGCTACTCCAAGAACGTGAACTTGTGAAAAGAAAACATTTCACTGTTTTGAGAAACATGAGAAACTTGAGAAACACTGTTTTGAGAAACATGTGACATTAAAGTATCATTGAATTTGTCACATTAATCATACAAACAGCTTATACAAAATAAAAGTAGCAGTACTTAACACTCTATAAATAAATGATGTGCTGGTGATGTAGCTACTGTGCTAATATGCATTATTGATGAATGTCCTGAAGGAAACTACAGCCTTTGGAGAGTATGGGCTTGTGGAATGTATGGTCTGCTCAGCCTCTCAGAGAATGCTGACATGCTTTATTTTGCCAGCATCTGCAGTGGGCCAGAAGATACTAAGACTTTGAAACAGGTGGCACTTTGCACGACTGAGTCCCAATGGGGCCAACAACTGAGGCTTCTCGCTTGCCATGTCTTCATACAGCCTGGGACAACAAAAACATGACAAGATGACAGATAGTAGTTTCAATATACAGTGACAAACAAATTAGTGCAAAGATGCTTTCTGCTGCATACCAGATGTGTTGAGTTCTGTGAAATGGAACAAGCAATGAAAAATTGTCAAACACCCATCTGTGCCCTGTGTGCTATATGTGTGTTGAGTCCTTGTGGTTTAGTATCGTTGTCGGCCGCAGTTAAGAACAAAATTGGCAATATTTGTCTTATTAACAGGCAAGTTTCATGGTCAAGCCAGAATTTTGGGAATATAGCAAATCTTTCCACGCAGAGCCTGAAGTTTCCCTCTTTACTTGGGAACAAATTGCCACAGTGAAAAGCCGAGTGATGTTTTTTATTGATGAGAGACTGGCGTGCAAATGATGTGCAAAGTGTGTGTTTCATGCACAAGTCACTGAAAACCAGTGTGCAGGTTAAGCAGGCAATTAGCCGGGGAAATAGAATGCCCACCTTCGCAATGAAAGTGTTTAATTGCGGGATAAGGAATTCTTATTGTAAATGTGTGGGGCCTTGCTGAAAAAGGTGTATGTGCCCCTCACAGTATAGCAATAAAAACGGGCATTCAACCCATCGTGTCTATGCCATTCATCATGCCCATTTATATTAAACCCACTTTCTGCATTCATTCCATATCCTTCTTGGCTTTGCTCATTCAAGCACCTGTCCGGATGCCACTGAAATGCCACCTAAATGTTTTTACTGCTTCCGCCCCCACCACCTCCTCCGACAGCTCATTCCAGATGCCAACTACTACTTGTGTGGAACATTTGCCTCTCAAATTCCGTTATAACCTCCTCCGTTTCACCTTAAATCTACCCGCGCTTGGTTTATTTTAAACAGATTCTGACTATCTGACTATCTCGTAATTTTATATACCTCTGTCATGTCAACTCTCAGCCTCCTTTGCTCCAGGTAAAACAGACCAAGCCCATGCAATCTCTCCTTGTATCTCAAGCCCTCCAATTTAGATATGCTAATAACTCTTACTACTGGGTGATTATGGTGACTTGGAGATTGGAAAGCAGGGGTTCTTCAAGTCATATGCTGAGAGAATGGAGCGGCTGGGCTTGTACACTCTGGAGTTTAGAAGGATGAGAGAGGATCTTATTGAAACATATAAGATTGTTAAGGGTTTGGACACGCTAGAGGCAGGAAACATGTTCCTGATGTTGGGAGAGTCCAGAACTAGGGGCCACAGTTTAAGAATAAGGGGTAAGCCATTTAGAACGGAGACGAGGAAACACTTTTTCACACAGAGAGTTGTGAGTCTGTGGAATTCTCTACCTCAGAGGGCGGTGGAGGCTGGTTCTCTGGATGCTTTCAAGAGAGAGCTAGATAGGGCTCATAAAGAAAGCAGAGTCAGGGGATATGAGGAGAAGGCAGGAACCGGGTACTGATTGGGGATGATCAGCCATGATCACATTGAATGGCGGTGCTGGCGCAAAAGGCCGAATGGCCTATTCCTGCACCTGTTGTCTATTGTCTATTGTCTATTAAATGACCTAATTATTATCTACCTACAGCAGTTGTAATCCATATTAAATTTGAGACAGAGTAATGATATTTTCGTTGAGCAGGATTAGTTTTGAATAACTTCAGCATAAAGTCAGCACAGGATGAAATGGACTCTCTCTGGGTATTTAAACTACGGCTGTGCAATTTAGTTTAGTTTAGTTTGGTTTAGAGATACAGCATGGAAACAGGCCCATCGGCCCACCGGATCCACTTCGACCCGTGATCACCCATACACTAGTTCTATCCGACACACTAGGGACAATTTATATCTTTGGAATATGGGAGGAAACCGAAGCACCCTGAGGAAACCACTCCGTCACAGTGAGAACGTACAAACTCCGTACAGACAACACCCGAGGTCAGGATCGAACCCAGGTCTCTGGCACTGTAAAGGGTCTGTCCCACGAGCATGCGACAAGCGCGACCTAACGTGGTCGCTTGAGCCGTACGGCTCGCGGGGCCCGTCCCACTTCGATCGCCAGAGCCGTATAGAGTTGTGCGGAGCTCGTCCCGACATTGCGCGAGGCTCCGAAAAACTGACCGTGTTCAGAAATTCCGCGCGGCAACGGCTTGCCGGCCCGCAGCCACCTCGACGCCGTACGTCATGCGCGAACTTCCCGCGGACTTCACTCGAACTTCATGTCACTCACTCGACCTCCGCGCGGCCCCCGCTTCTGGTTTGGTCGCGCTTGCCGCATGCAGACGAATGCTCGTGGGACAGGCCGTTAAGCCAGCAACTCTACTGCTGTGCCACGGTGCCACATAATTCTGACCTTTTTTTGATGGAATCAAACTTAAATCTTCAGTCATGAAGCAAGATGTGAAATCTAACCTTCCCGAGGCAGTTTTAACCTCAGAATTTACCATTAAGAGAGGTGGAAGCATTTCCGATCACGCCCAGTATTATCCTTCTCCCTTTAATAAGGACATTAAGCACTTCAGATGGATCTAATCATTAAAGAAACACATGGGTCATTTATATTCAGCCCAGACCAGAAATGCTGAAGCACAGCTGTACGTTTTAAGTATTATAAATGGAGGCAGTAATAAGCATCTATGAAAGTGTGGTGATCTCTTTCTCATTGTTATCCATCAATGCATTTTCAACCATGCTAGACAGTTAAAAACCTCCAGAAACCTTCCCGTGATAGATGAATGCATCGTTTGAAAGGTTGCTCCTCTCCAGGGAAAATACCTCATAAGTGTCTCTGATACAGCAGGCGATTATTATGTTAAATGGTCACCTAAATTTAGGTAAATATTAAATACAATGGATGTCTGCCAGTAAGCTACAAGAATGCGATGTGATTGAAGGAATTCAATGACATTTGCGAGATGGAGAAAGAAGCTGTACAAAGTTGTAGGTTAGGCTGTAGGACATACAATATCCAAGAAGTCTCCAGACGCAAGACTCACTGTGCGACAGGAAATGTTCCCTCATGCAAGACACACAGATATCACTGTGGTACGATTTGGTAATGCAATTGTCTTTTACATAAAAGTAATTGGAATAGGCCAGATAGAGTAGCTGCCTCACAGTGTGTCAGAAAGAACGGTAAATGCTGGTTTAAATCAAAGGTAGACACAAAATGCTGGAGTAACTCAGTGGGCCAAGCAGCATCTCTGGTGAGAATCAATGGGTGACATTTCGGGTCGAGACGCTTCTTCAGACAAAGTGCCAGAGACCTGGGTTCGATCATGACTATGGGTACCATCTGGGCGGAGTTTGTACGTTCTCCCTGTGAGCGCATGGGTTTTCTCCGGGTGCTCTGGTTTCCTCCCACACTCCAAAGACGTGCAGGTTTATAGGTTACTTGGCCTCTGTAAATTGCCCCCTACTAGAACATAGAACATAGAAAATAGGTGCAGGAGTAGGCCATTCGGCCCTTCGAGCCTGCACTGCCATTCAATATGATCATGGCTGATCATCCCTCAGTATCCTGTACCTGCCTTCTCTCTATACCCCCTGATCCCTTTAGCCACAAGGGCCATTGTTAAGGAGTGGATGCAAAAGTGGGATAACATAGAACTAGTGTGAACGGGCTGGCGCAGACTCAGTGGGATGAAGGGCTTATTTCCACGCTGTGTCTCTGAAGTATATCTCTTGAGCTTGCTCCACAAGTGCATAAGATCGTAGCCTTGGTCTGAACTCCACTCTTTTGCTCGACTCCTATCATCACTCCCCTGTCATCCAAAAATCAGTCTATCTCAGCCTGTGCCCATGATATTCTTAAACCATGTACACGTATGCAATGCTAGAGGGCTAATTCGTGATCATAATTGTTATGAAATATGTGTTCAGCTAAGGTCAGTATTATCTACCTTTTCAAAAACTCACAATTGAAAGGAAGCAATGAGTTTAGAATTACAATCGTACAATCGACATTGAGAAGTTTCTCATTTACAAAGATGCTTATTGCTGTGTAAATTTATAATTCTTAAAACATACATTGCATCAGTAACTGTCCTTCAAAAGCCCTTAATTGGGCTGTGGAGCACTCCAGACTAATCTAAGGTCATGAAAGATATTATTTCAGTGCAAGGTTTTTTTTTGCATACAAATGTATTTGCTGCCATGGCTTAGAGAAGTCAAGATGCATGATTTCCTGGTCGTAGAACCGTGCAGTATGGAGACAGACCATTCGGCCCAACTCATCCATGCCAACTATTGAGCACCCTTCTGTATTAACTCGATTACCCTGTACTTGGTTCATTCCGATTTAAGTGAAAGTGATTCAAGTGCTCATCTCACTACTTGCCAGCAATTCAGCTTCGACCACTCTCCCAGGCAGTGTATTCCAGGTACTTACCACTTCCTGAGTGCAAAATGCCCCATTCATATCCCCACTGAAACATTTCCCCACTTATCTGAAATATCTGTCCTCGAGTTTCACCTACCTCTGCCAATGGGGCAAGGCTTCCTGCCGTCTATGCTATCTACATCCCTCATAATTTTACATACCTCAGTCATATTCCCAACTTAACCTCCTCCACTCCATAGAGAGTAAACCGAGCTTCACCAGTCTCTTCCCCCATAACTGAACCTTTCCACCCCAGGCAACATTCCTGTGAATCTTCTCTGCACCCTCAACCTTTATATACTTCCTGTACCATGATGGCCGGAATGTCACACAGAACTCCAGGTGACAACGTTTTATAAAGTTGGAACGTTATGTCCTTATTCTGTATTCGATGCCCCAACTAATGATGGCCACTATTCCATATGCCTTCCCAACCCCGTTCCCTTCCACTTTTTAAACTTTCAAAGCTTAATGGTCCTGAATTCCAGGGTCCTGCTGTTCATCAATACTCCTCAAGATCTTACCATTCCAAAATGCACTGCCTCACATTTATCTGAATTAAACTCCATCTGCCATTTCTCGGCCCATGTCACCAACCCTTTACTCTCTCTCTGCAGCATAAGACTACCATCCACACTGTCAACATCTCTGGCAATCTTCGCTTCAACCTCAAGCGTACTGAGCATGCCTCCCATATCTAGATACATTATGAACAGCAATGGTCCCACCCGTGATCATAGTGGGATGCCACTGGGTCATAGGCATCCACTTGCAACCCTCAACCATTGTCATGTCTCCAATTGCCAAGCCAACTTTGGGTCCGGTTGGCCAACTGGATCAAGTTGGTCTGGATACCATATGCCCCTAACCTTTTGAACCTTTTGAACCTGTCGCCTATGTGGGACCTCAACAAAGGCCTACTTAAAGTCCAGATAAATCGCAGCTACTGCCCTGCCCACATCAAAACACAGTTTTATTTTTATTTTTCAATTTTTAGATACAGCGGGGAAACAGGTCCTTCAGCTCACCGATTCCGTAAAGACCTACGATCACCCTACCCTTGTTCTATCCTACACCTTCGGGGCAACTTATATAAACCAATAAACCTACCAATCTGCATGTCTTTGGAATGTGGGAAGAAACCGGAGCACCCGGAGAAAACACAAGTGGTCATAGGGAGAACGTGCAAACTCCCTACAGGTTGCAGACGTAGTCAGGATCGAACCTGGGTCTCTGGCGCTGTCAGGCAGCAACTCTACCGCAGTTTTGAATTACCCCCCATGCAACTCCAACAAGCCCCTCCAGACCATAACCCGGAGGTACACAGACCATGACCCGCCTGTGCCCGTTGCATCCCCATGTGTCCCAGTGGCCGGAAAAACAACCCGTACTCATCCGGCAGAAGGAGACTTCCAGTCATGGTGGCCCCTTAAACACCTCCGCACGCCCGGTACAGCAGCTTCGACCGGTAGTTGTGCCTCCACACTGTCAGAAGCACCTCCATGCTATCTGTTAAGCATTCATTGAAGCCAAAGATAGAGTGAGGCCCAATGCATTTGTAGGAACAGCACCTTATATTTTGCTTGGACAGCTTTCAACCCATCAGTATGAATCCTTTTCTCCACAGATGCTGTCTGACCACTGAGTTACTCCCACTTTTTGTGTCTATCTTCATTGACATCTCTAACTTCAAGTAACCCTTGCTCCCCCTCTCTTTCCATCCCTCCCCACCCTCGTTCTCCTGATTTCACTGTCCTCCTGATTAAATGTTACTGTTTGTACGCCTCGTTGTCACCTACCCCTCAGCCAACAATGATCCATTCTGCAATTTCCTTGACCTTCGTCCCCTTTGATCTCAAGTTTTCACACTTTACCCTTCCACATCTCTGTCTCCCTCTCCCCCGACTCTCAGTCTGAAGAAGGGTCTCGACCCGAAACGTCACCCATTCCTTCTCTCCAGAGATGCTGCCTGTCCCGCTGAGTAACTCCACCATTTTGTGTCTAACTTCAGTGTAAACCAGCATCTGCAGTTCCTTCCTACATATTTCATTAAAGTCAAGGCAGGCTGGAAAAATAAAGTTCCAAAATGATTGAGTGCTGAATGAAGCAGCGCTATGTGGGTCATATTAAGCTAGGTCAACCTGTAGTCGTTAGCCTTGGCTTTTACCCTTAAAGTTAAATGTGGGTCCTGAACTCTTGCTATTTCTCCTTTGAATGCTTCCCAATCTGCTTTTCCCAGGGCCACCTTTCCGTTAGTAAAATTGGCCTTCTCTCAGTTTAACATCTCATTTAAACTTTGTCCCTCTCACCTTAAACCTTATTACCACCCTGGGGGGAAAAGGTATCTACTGTTTACTGTTGGTCCCACGAGCATGCCACCTGCATGCAGCAAGCACGACCAAACCGGAAGCGGGGGCCGCGCGGAGGTTGAGTGAGTGACGTGAAATTCGAGTGAAGTCCGCGCGTGACGTACGGCGTCAAGGCATGCGTCCGGCGTCAAGACGCTACATTAGCCCGTCGAGGCGGTGCGTACGGTGTCGAGGCGGCTGCGGGCCGGCAGGCCATTGTCGCGCGGAATTTTTGAACATGGTCAGTTTTTCGGAGCCCCGCACGATGTCGGGACCAGCTCCGCACAACTCCATACGGCTCTGGCGATCGAAGTGGGACCAGCCCCGCGAGGCCGTACGGCTCAAGCGACCACGTTTGGTCGCGCTTGCTGCATGCAGTCGCATGCTCGTGGGACAGGCCCTTAACTCTACCGCTGCGCCACCGTGGCCGCCCTGCTTTCCGCTTTCGTTTTCATGCTGTTACTGCAAAGTATTTGCCTTTCATGTTTGCTAGCTGTTTCAAAAGGTAAATAACCTTCCCTAATTAATATGAATGAGGTGAATGGGGACTAGGAAAGGTTTGCTACTCTATATTAAATAAAATGCTGTTGAAGTTTGCTCACGGATTAAACAATTAAAAGGTGATGGTTTGCTTTTGCAGAGAAAGGCTCAGTGGCTTCTTGTTCTCTTAATTAACTGTTAGATTTACACTTTTTCACTTTGAATGTAAACTCTCTTTGTTGAATTTAAGCTTATCAAGTTAAAGCATGTCACTGCCGAGAATTGGAACATTTCCCTGTACTTCTTAGTGTCGGCATTAGGCTCTCACAGACGTTGAGCAAAGCTCGCTCTAATCTTCCCCATCAGTGAGGCAAGGTTTCTTTCTGGTTGAAATGTACAAGTGACTTATAAAAACAAGGACAAATCCCAAGGGTCATTATTTCTGGCTAAACCTTTAAAGCTCTCAAACAATTGGACTATGATTACATTAGAACAGTGTGAAGAGAAAATGTCATCAGGCAATGAGTGAGATGTTGATAACACACAGTAAGCAGATAACGTTTTCCATTATCTCTCATGAGAAGGAAGTTATTTGAGGTCCTGTTGCAAGTCCATCATTTCTGGCCCAGGACACCACTGCAGGAGTCTTGGGTTGTAACAATCTTCAGTTATGAAATGCAGATCAGTGCTGTTTCTGAAATCAGGAAATGCGAGTGGTGCATTTACAGGATGCAAGATGGTAGAAAGTACAGTTTAGATATCTGTGCTTGAAACTCTATACTTGAAACCAATCGCTGGACGCCAACCTATCTCTTGAGATGGAGCAAAAAATCTAGAGAGGAATTGGAGCAGCGCAGTGGCGCAACGGTGGAGTTGTTGCCTTATAGCACCAGGCCCCCGGGTTGGATCCTCTCTGTGGGTGCTCTCTGTACGGAGTTTGCACGTTCTTCCTGTGGCCACGTGGGTTTCCTCCAGGTGCTCCGGTTTCCTTGCACATTCCAAAGACCTGCAAGTTTGTAGATTCATTGGCTCCTGTAAATTGTCCCAAGTGTACCAATCCTCGGATAGAACTGGTGTATTGGTGATCGCTGGTCGACGCGGACTCGATCTGCCGGCTACACGCTGAATCTCTAAACTAAACTGAAACTAAAGGAAGGATCCAAAGTGAACCATTGAGACTGAGAAAACAAGGAACTGCTTGGTTAATATACAAAAGGACACAAAGTGCTGGAGTAACTCAACGGGTCAGACAGCACATGGATAGGGGACTTTTTGGTATGAGACCCTTTTTCAGGAGAACATAGTGGGAATTGTCACCAATCGTAATGAAATTGTTGAGTTCTGCATGAGTGCAAGAAGGAGCACCAATGCAGATGTTGATATACTGGTAAAGGAGTGGACCCATGCATCCGCAGTTACACTTTGATCTTGAGAAAATGAGTGGAGCTAAAGGAATACAGAGATTAAAGTACAATGTGAGAATGAGTTCAGCAAGGCATGTGAGTGCATTGGTGGAGTGGATCTGGCTGGGCATGGGTGTGTGTAGAATAGTGTTATGGGCCTGTCCCACTTAGGCGATTTTTTAGGCGACTCCAGGCAACTAGGCTGTCACCACATGGTCGCCGGGGTGTCGCTTGCATGGTCTCCTCAGTCGCCCAAAGAGTCGTACCTTTTTTCTGGTCGCGGCTGGATTTTGAAATGTTCAAAACTTTTCGGCGACAATCGGTGCCCGTGGGTTTGACGCCAACGATTGTAGCCTGACGTAAGTGCTGTCGCCAGGACGATGAAGGTTGTCGCCAGGATGATGTAGATTGTCGCCGGTGCTGACTTTGGTGAATTCCATTGGCGACTACCTACGTCAACCTACATCAACCGGTGACAGGTACTGGCGACTGAATTGTCTTAAGTTGTCTTCAGTTGGCGCCGACATGGTCGTACCTTATCATAGCTTGTCGCGGGTGGATGTAGGTTGTTGTAGATGTGGTCGTAAGTGGACGTCCTAATGGGTTGCCGGTTGTCGGTAGCTTGCCGTAGCTTGATGTTGACTAGGTGGTAGGTTGTTGTGGACATTGTTGCAGATATTGTCTATGGCAGTTACCGGCAGTTGCCGAGAAAATTGCCTAAGTGGGACAGACCCATTAGCGTGCAGGGATCACTAGTTCACGCAGACTCGGTGGACCGAAGGGACTGGTTCCGTGCTGTATCTCTAAACTAGAACTAAGTGAACGTTTTTGATTTAGTTTCACAAGAAAGAACTGGCCATGCATTGGTGTTGGAGGAGGAGGCTTACATTACATGGTAATAGCAGAAAGGGAGAAGTTGAGAACATTCAGACTATCCCGGTGTGAGGGGATGCAACGGAATAGTCTGCCCACGATGGAGATGAAGTGATTGAGACCTGTGAACTGGAAACTGCCACCGTGCCAGAGGGCATCTCATCACATCGAGAGCCTCCTTTACGTCGGTGGGACCAAGGATAGACTCAGTGCCCGTTAACATTCACTCAGACCACCCAGGCCTGCTGGATCTCCTCGTGGCTAAGCATTTTACATCCCCTTCCCATTCCCATGCTGACCTTTCTGTCCTGAGCCTCCTGTATTGCCGGAGTGAGGACACACGCGAACTGAAGGAACAGCACCTCATATTCTGCTGGGGAGCATCACTCCCACACTCCAAAGACGTGCAGGTTTGTAGGCTAATTTACTTCAGTAAAATTGTAAATTGTTCCCTGGTGTGTGTAGAATAATGTTAGCATGCGGGGATCGTTAGCTGACACAGACTCAGTGGACCGAAGGGCCTGTTTCCGTGCTGTATCTCTAAACTGGAACTAAGATGAATGTTTTTGATTTAGTTACACAAGAAAGAACTGTGTTCAGTGGCCATGCATTAGTGGTTGGAGGAGGAAGGCTTAAGAAGTAAAAATGGTTGTACGTGGGCACATTGGTTAAGTTACTGAACAATCATTCCAGAGGCTGAATCATCTCGAGACACAAGTTCAGTTCCTACCACAACGGGCAACTACAATACCATTTCAAATAATTTTAGGGACCGCACAATGGCGCCGCAGGAGATTTGCTGCCTCACAGTGCCAGAGACGCGGGTTTGATCCTGACCTTGGGCACTGTGTGACCGTATTTGCACATTCTCCCTGCGACTGTGTGGGTTTCCTCTGGGTGCTCAGGTTTCCTCCTACATTCCAAAGACGCGCAGGTTAGCAGGTTTAATTGGCAATTCTAAATTGCCAATGGTGTGTCGGGAGTGGATGAGGAAGTGGTCTGACTTTGAACTTGTGTGAACGGGTGATCAATGGTCGGCATGGACTCGGTGGGCCGAAGGGCCTGTTTCCGTGCTGTGTCTCTAAATAAAATAAAATAAAACTAAACTAAAAAGAGGTGGAACTCCCCACAGACTGCATTGAAATCGAGATCCAATTTGGGCCGCTGGAGTTTTGCGGCAGCAGCACTAACTGCTGCGCCACTGTGTCAGCAGATGGACCCGACAACTGTGCAACCATCCCATCAACTCCCCTATCCGTGCCCCCAGCCATCCTTAAAAGCTATCGCACTCACCAGGTTTTTGGCCTCCATTCCTTCTTTCTTTCATTGTCCTATTTTGGCAGGAAATGTATATATAAAGTTGCCTTGGCACATTTTCCTGCTGTAAGTAGAGCTGTATAATAAAGATATATTTAAAGTGGACTGACTTTTCAAGACCTCAAAAGGTAATTGCTGTATCCAGAGATCAGTTACAGGCTAATTGCTATTAATCTTATGTGAATCAACAAGAGACTGATTTCTTAAGATAACCTAATGGGTTTTCCATGAAGTGCCTTGGCAGTATTATGATGGATCATTTGTACCACATGTTTATGAGCGTATATACAAAGAGAAATAGAGTGAATGATCACGTATTTTAATGGATTGTGATTTAAGTTACATGCTGGTTTTCATTTTCATCATTTGATCTATTGGGACACTGTAATTTCTGGGTCATGCAGTTGCAAGTACTCTGCTTGTGTGTTTTTACACTTTCATTGATAAACTTGTATCTTTCGCTTCTTCATCCCTTTACAGCCCAAAAGCCAGGTTAAAAAGATCTGCTGTCCAGGTATATCAGCTCTCAGTCAGAAGAAGGGTCTTGACCCCAAACGTCACCCATTCCTTCTCTCCAGAGATGCTACCTGTCCCGCTGAGTCCTGTCCCGCTGAGTTACTCCAGCATTTTGTGTCTATTTCCGGTATATCAGCTGTTTGTCTTGGAGTATCAGAAGTAGGGCAATGTGCTGTTAAATGTTGTTCCTATTGACAGCTGGGAGATTCAGCATGAGAGCAAATCCAGTGGTAACTTGAAAAATAAATGCAGTTTTACATTAGGCATTTTCAGATAACCATATATATATAGCCATATGGTAGACTTGAATTAATGTTTTAATTGCCTTATGGGCCTGTCCCACTTACGCGACTTTTTCGGCGACTGCCGGCACCTGTCATGGGTCATTGCAGGTCGCCGAAAATGTTCAACATGTTGAAAATCCAGCGGTGACCAGAAAGACGCTATGACTCTTTGGGTGACAGAGGAGACTACTCACGACCATACAGGCGACACCCTGGCGACATGTCGCGGGGTGAAGCCTGTATGGTCGTGAGTAGTCGCCCAAAGAGTCGTACCTTGTTCTGGTCGCCGTTGGATTTTCAACATGTTGAAAATTTTCGGCAACCTGCAACGACCTATGACGGGTGCTGGCAGTCGCCAAAAAAGTCACGTAAGTGGGACAGGCTCATTACAATCTTAAAACTTTCCGACCAATGCACAGATACGGACAGTTGCAATAAAGTATCAAAGACAGTAAGAGTGAAGAAGGGTCCCGACCCAAAGCTTCATCTATCCATTTTCTCCTGAGATAGATACAAGAATCAGGAGTAACTCAGTTGATCAGACAGCATCATCTGTAGAAAAGGAATAATTGACGTTTCAGATCGGAACACTCCAGAGATGCTGCCTGACCCATTGAGTTATTCCAGCAATTTGTGTCTACTATTGGTATAAACCTGAATATGCAGTTCCTTTTTATTACGGACGGTAGCAACCACTTTGTTAAAACCTCCTGAAGTAATTCCAGACGCATCAGGACTACACAAATGTTATGGGTACAGACATTAATGTAAAGTCAAAGACAGTCGGTCCTTTTCTCTGTCTTTACAAGGCCGACAGGGGCACAAAAGACGCAACACCAGCAGTTACTTTGGGTTTATTGTCACGTATACTGAGGTACAGTGAAAATCTTTTGTTGCGTGCGAACCAGTCGGCAGAACGGCAATGCATGATTACAATCGATCTATTTACATTGTACAGATACATGATAAGGAATAGAGATTTACGTGTGTGGAACGATTGTAATATTAGTTTGCAGATCTACCTCTGTGGCCAGCACGCAAACAGTCACCTGGGTTGGGCGCCATCTTAATCACAGAATGGCACAAGCCCCTCATGCATGTACTGACTTATGGAAAGAGCAAACCAGTTAGTCCCACTCCCTCACTCCCTTCCCACGGCCCTGCAGCTTTCTCTTGTTCTTAAGTACTTATCCCATTCCCTTTAGAATATTCCTGCGAAATCCATCAGTCTTTTAAGAAATGTTTTTCAGATCAGTACATTTTGCAATGTTGAAGCATGTTTTCTTGTGTTGTTTCTGATTCCTCTGTCAACCACATTCAGTTTGTGACTGGTTACTCGCACTTCAGCTACTGAATCCAGCCCCCCCTAAATTCCTGTATCAAAGCTGAACACATTGATGAAATATTTTCCACTTTCTCTGCTTAACCACCAACTAAAGCTGTAACAAAAAACAAACTGTTGGAGGGACTCTAGAACCAATAGTCAAAAGTGTTTAATTATCACGTGAACCTGCAACAGACCAATAAAACTCTTACTTGCTGCAGCTTGACAGACCATAAAAGTAATAACACACAGATAAATAGAATTCAGCGAGTCAGGCAGCATCTGTGGAGGCAAAGGAATTGTCGACAATAGGTCAAGAACCTGCATCAGGTTAAGGGGTTGGACAGGCTAGATGCAGGAAGATTGTTCCCGATGTTGGGGAAGTCCAGAACAAGGGATCACAGTTTAAGGTTAAGGGGGAAATCTTTTAGGACCGAGATGGGAAAAACATTTTTCACACAGAGAGTGGTGAATCTCTGGAATTCTCTGCCACAGAAGGTAGTTGAGGCCAGTTCATTGGCTATATTTAAGAGGGAGTTAGATGTGGCCCTTGTGGCTAAAGGGATCAGGGGGTATGGAGAGAAGGCAGGTACAGGATACTGAGTTGGATGATCAGCCATGATCATATTGAATGGTGGTGCAGGCTCGAAGGGTCGAATGGCCTACTCCTGCACATATTTTCTATGTTTCTATGTTTCTATTCTGGGAGCTGGAGCTTATCTGGAGGGTCAAGGTGTACAAATGGAGGAATTTCATTCCAGTGGAGTTTATTACTACCGTCATTGAACATAGAAACATAGAAAATAGATGCAGGAGTAGGCCATTCGGCCCTTCGAGCCAGCATTGTCATTCAGTATGACCATGGCCGATTATCCTAAATCAGTACCCCATTCCCGCTTTCTCCCCATAACCCTTGATTCCATTATCCATAAGTGCTCTAACTCTTCCTTGAGTACATCTAGTGAATTGGCATCCACTGCCTTCTGTGGCAGAGAATCCCATAAATTCACAACTCTCTGGGTGAAAACGTTTTTCCTCATCTCAGTCCTAAATGGCCTAACCCTTATTCTTAAACCGTGACCCCTGGTTCTGGACTCCCCCAACATCGGGAACATTTTTCCTGCATTTAGCCTGTCCAATCCCTCGAGAATGTTATATGTTTCTATAAGATATCCTCCCATCCTTCTAAATTCCAGTGATCATAAGCTCAGTGAGCACACACAACAGAGGCCGGTGCCAAGTAGGAATTGAACTAACGATGGATCCAAAATTAGCAATTCCAACAAATTAAATTTGCTGTTTGTTTGCAGAGTATTTTCCTATGGGCTTTGCAGCATCAGCAGCAGCTCAGACTGAACAAACAGTTTGCTGTTGTCAGTTGCTTATGGTGAAATCTAATTCAAGGAAGCATCGTTTGTGGTGAAACAATTCCAGATCCCAAGTCACTTGTCAAGTAATGTAATGGATACGACTGGATATTATAATGAGAATTTGCCATTGTTTATTACACAAAGTAAGAGGAGATGCAACTCGCACGACTCCAGAAACAGCTGCCTCTGGTCATTAGGCTTTCGTTTTTGTTTCTGCAGTCACTGTATCACTTAATAGCTCAATTGTGTAGTGGGTAGTGCTGCTGTCTCGCTGCTCCAGTGATCCCGGGGTCGACACTGACCGTTGGTGCTGTCTGTGTGGAGTTTGTACGTTCTCTGTGTGACTGTATGGGTTGACCTGTGGATGCATTGTTTTCCTCCCATGCATCTCAATGTTTAGAGACACAGCATGGAAACAGGCCATTCGGCCCACTGAGTTCACGCCGACCATCGATCACCAGTTCTATGTTGCCCCGTATACACATCCATTCCTTGCGCATAAGGGGTAATTTTACAGAGATCAAATAAATTACAAATCCACATGTCTTTAGGATGTGGGAAGAAACCCACGTGGTCACAGGGAGAATGTGCAAACTCCACGCAGATAGCGCCCTAGGTCAGGATTGAACCGGGGTCTCTGGCATTGTCAGGCAGCAGCGTTACCACCCTCATAATGTGCTGGTTGCCAGATCAGCAACAGTAAAATCACCCCTAATGTAGGGAGGCTGGTGGAAGGGTTGTGCAGGGGTTCATAGGCATGTTTGAGTGAAAAAGTTACAAGATCGCTCTGAGAGTAGGTAGGGACTAAATGGCCTCGTTCTATGCCTTAGGAAAATATGAAATATGAAATAAAGGCGCAATTCAGAATTTTCTTGAGCCTTGGATCCAGAACCATTTTCCTTTTAAGCATCAAACTCACTAATTGAAAAGTACAAGCACAATATATTAATGGTTACTAGCTGAGCCCAGAGGAACACGAGACTGACTGATACTTAGATTTTGAATTGCAGGTTCAGTTTAAAGAAATGGAATTAAAGAAAAGTATTTAAATATCGTTTCGATCTGTGATCCAGAACCAGGGGCCAATCCAGAACCAGGGGCCACAGTCTTAGAATAAAGGGGAGGTCATTTAAGACTGAGGTGAGAAAAAACTTTTTTCACCCAGAGAGTTGTGAATTTATGGAATTCCCTGCCACAGAGGGCAGTGGAGGCCAAATCACTGGATGGGTTTAAGAGAGAGTTAGATAGAGTTCTCGGGGCTAGTGGAGTCAAGGGATATGGGGAGAAGGCAGGCACGGGTTATTGATAGGGGACGATCAGCCATGATCACAATGAAAGGTGGTGCTGGCTTGAGGGGCCGAATAGCCTCCTCCTGCACCTATTTTCTATGTTTCTATGTGTTGTCATCAATAATAGCATTTTCAAGTTGCAGTGCCTGTACTTTGAAATTGTAGTTGTCGGCTTCATTTCAATATCAAAGTCCTAGATTGTGATTGGGGTGTCAGGGCCCGAACTGTTCTCTGTGCTGTGAACCTGAGCCTTTGTTAACATGGACAGGTACATGGATAGGAAAGGCTTATATGGGCCAAATGCAGGCCAGTCGGTCTAGCGTAGACAGGACATCTTAGAAATCATGGGCAACTTGGGCAGAAGGGCCTGTTTCTGCAGTGTATGACTATGACTCTGTGTAAAACACACAGAGTGCTGGAATAACTCAGCGGGTCGGGAGAACATGGATAGGCAACATTTCGGGCCGGGATTCTTCTTCAGATCACCCAATATGTCACATAATAAGTCTGAAGAAGAGTCCCGAACCATAACGTCACTTATCCATGTCCTCCAGATACGCTGCATACTCCAGCACTTTGTATTTTACTCCAGATTCCATCCCCTGCAGTTCCTTTGTGTCTCTCCATGTTAACATCTCAGAATTCAATGGCATTTTACTGCTACGGATGGGGCGGTAGTGCCTCCAATGGTGAGAGAGCGCCATTGCATCATAACAACTTTACAGACAATTTTCATTTTAATTAGGAATTGCTCCCCCTTTTTTTCCACCCTCTTTTTCATGTGTCCCACCTGGATGCACACACATTTCTTCCTTTCCCTTACCCCTGACCCCTTTCACCTATATTCCTTCCTCTGGCTTCACTTTTCATGCATCTTCTGTCCTTATCTCCTTATCTCATTCTTTCTTGCCTTTACATCTCTGGCCTAATGTCCAAACATCTGCCAATCAAAACATCTCAAGCCAGTACCCACCTATCACTTGCCATAATTGCCACCAATCCCACCTCTTCCCACCACAATCAGTCTGTAGATAGGTCCCGACCCAAAACTTCATCTTCTCCAGAGATGCTGCCGGATTCGTTGAGTTACTCTAGTACTTTGTGTCTTTATTTTGTAAACCAGCATCTGCAGTTCCTTGTCTTAGAGTCATAAAATCATTCAGCATGGAAACAGGCCCTTCCATCCAACTTGCCCACACCGACCAACATGTCCCATCTATGCCAGTCCAACCTGTCTGTGTTTGGCCCATATCCCTCTAAACCTCCCCGATCCATGTACCTGTATAACTGTTTCTTAAATGTTGCGTAGTACCTGCCTCAACTACTTCCTCCGGCAGCTCATTCTATATATCCACCACTCTTTGTGTGAAAACGTTAGTCCTCAAATTCCTATTATATCTTTCCCCCCCTCACCTTAAACCGAGTCCGCGCCGACAAGCGATTCCCGCAAGTTAACATTGTCCTACACACACTAGGGACAATTTACACTAATACCAAGCCAAGTAACCTACATACCTGTACGTCTTTGGAGTGTGGGAGGAATCTGAAGATCTCGGAGAAAACCCACACAGTCACGGGGAGAACGTACAAACTCCGTACAGGCAGCATACGTAGTTGGGATCGAACCTCGGTCTCTGGCTGCAAGCGCTGTAAGGCAGCAACTCTACCGCTGAGCCACCTTCCTCTTCTTCTTGCGTATGGCGTGCACAGCCTAAAGCTGCAGGTCAAGGGTGGACATCCAGGCCAGGACAGCATCAGTTGCTCGGTGAATAGCTTTGATGCCACCAGGGAAAAGCCTCAGTGAGCAGTCATCAACAATGTTTTTGTAAACCAGCATCTGCAGTTCCTTATATCTCCAATCCAATGCTTCAGGGGAACAAGGAATTTTATTGCACCCTGGTGTGTATGACAATAAACTAATCTGAAACTGAACCTGCAATCCAAAATCTGAGTATCAGCCAGTCTCGTGTTCCTCTGGGCTCAGCTAGCTAGTAACCATTAACTGCAGCAGCAACAATGATGGGTGAGGAGAGAGTCACTTTTGGCTGTCTGTTGTGGAGGTACCCATCACATAGCTTGAGACTTAATAACATTTGTCTTTGCTGCTATTTGGGAGATCAAAGCCTCATACCCCAAAGATGTTAATGGGTTTTCCAATTTCATTTTATTGCCAGATTTAATCTGCATTAAGCAGCTTTTTTTTTTTAATGTGGTGTGAAGAGAATTTAATTCTTATAAGCTCATAATTTTCTTCCTCAGTAACACTTTAATGGACCTGGATGTGGAGCCAATCTAGTGCCTCCACCCTATCACTTCATTAACTGTGAAGTGTTAAGAATCATGCAACCTCATAGATATTAAATTATACATCAATATGGAGTCGAGAACATCTTCCAAGTCCTGGCTTTAATGTCTTTAATTTCTTTCATTTACAATTGAAGCAAAATTTGCATCAAAATCTGAAGCTTCTTATGTAAATGTAAAGATAATATTAACACGGACAGGCTTCCTCCGCGTAAAGCTGAGGTTTTCCTCAAACTTACTGTGGCGTTTAGATTCCCAACTATGGTGGGGGGGTTTTTTGCTGTAGAATTTTCAGAAACAAATTGTTTAAAATGGTTAAGGAATCTGCCAGATCATGCACTGAGCTAATATTTGTAGGGGGAACTGCAGATGCTGGTTTACACTGAAGATAGGCACAAAATGCTGGAGTAACTCAGCGGGACAGGCAGCATCTCTGGAGAAAAGGAATAGGTGACGTTTTGGGTCGAGACACTTCTTCAGACTGAGAGCCACAGTGTCTCTCAGTCTGAAGAAGGGTCTGGACCCAAAGCGTCAATTAATTCCTTTTCACGAGAGATGCTGCCTGATCCTAAAAGTTATGCCCCTGTCCCACTTAGGAAACCTGAACGGAAACCTCTGGAGACTTTGTGCCCCACCCAAGGTTTCCGTGCGAGATGTAATTACCATCAAGATATACATGCATGTTTGGATCACCAGATTCTGGATGCATGCTCTACCATTGCATGGTTCTGCCGCATACTCTGTTAGACCATATGACCTTAAGACATAGGAGAAGAATTAGGCCATTTGGCCCATCGAGTCTGCTCCGCCATTCGATTCTGGCTGATCTGTTTTTCCCACTCAACTCCATACATCGACCTTCTCCCCATAACCTTTGATGACCTTGTAATCAAGAACCTATCAAGTTCCCTTTAAAAATACCTGATCACTTGGCATCCACAGCCATGTGTGGCAATGAATTGCACAGATTCAACATCCTCTGGCTAAAGAAATTCCTCCTCATCTCCATTCTGAAGATACATCCTTTAATTCTGAGGCTGTGCCCTCTGGTCCTGGACTCTCCCACAAATGGAAACATCCTCTCCACATTAACTCTATCCTGGCCCATTGGCAGCAATCATTACTCAATATGTATTTGACCTTGTGCTCTATCCTCCCTCTCTCTGCAGTTACACAAGAGGAGTGGGCTGCCTCCTCCTGGCACTCTTTGCATTCACTTAGCTGCAGCCACCCCCACTATTTACAACCACAGTTCCCAACGAGGTCCAGACTTTAAGAGATCTGCTCATGGCAAGATGTCGCACAGGAAAGTTTATGCTTCTTCGTGCATGGCTCCAGAATTTTCAAGTGGCTAATACGTGCAACTGAGCTAAAGGCTGGGTAATAATGCTCTTCAGTTGAATGGTATTTTTCAGTTCAAAAGTTCAAAGGTCAGTTTATTGTCACATGTACCAATTAAGGTACAGTGAAACTTAAATGACCATACTGCCATACTAAAAAAAAAAGCAACAAGCCACACAATTATATTAAAGTTAACATAAACATCCACCACAGCGGATTCCCCACATTCCTCACTGTGATGGAAGGCAATAAAGTCTAATCTTCTTCCTCTTTTTTCTACCGGGGTCGGGGCAGTCGAACCATTCCGCAGCCGGCAATCGAAGCTCCCGCGTCGGGGCGATCGAAGCTCCCGTATTGGGGCGATCAAAGCACCTGCGGCTTGGAGCTCCCGAAGCCGGTCTCTAACCAGGGACCGCGAGCTCCACGGTGTTAAAGTCCGCAGGCTCCCACGGTTGGAGCTCCAAGGTCGAACCCCGATAGAGATCGCCAGCTCCATGATTGTAAGTCCGCAGGCTCCTGCTTTTGGAGCTCCCAGAGTCGGTCTCCAGCAGAGGCCGCCAACTCCTCAATGTTAGGCTGCAGTGCGGACGGAGATACGACATGGAAAAAAATTGCATCTCCGTCCAGGTAAGAGATGAAAAAAAGTTTCCCCAAACCCACTCCCCACATAAAACAAGATAAAGAATACTAAAACATACGTTTAACACATAATAAAAAACAACAAAGAAGGAAGGCACGAGACAGGGACAGATTGCTGGCGAGGCAGTCGTTGCAGGCAGATGACAATGCATTCCCTGCAACCTCCGAATTAAGCTGCATGAGCTGATCAATTTCCTGCTGTATACCTTGATGGCCTCCCTGCCTCCCAAGGTACAGTATAAGCAGCCATCAAACCCTCCCCATCTCCTCTACCCTGTCAAACGCACAGCCTTGTATGTAACAAAAGCTTTTCACTGTACCTCGGTACACATGACAATAAACTGAACTGAACCGAACACATGTCAAACTCTGGCCCACTTTCATCTTATCAATCTCAGTGGAAAATGTCAGGTGGAAAGTGAAATAAAAAAATTTCAGTAACCGTGGGAAGAAAGATTTTAGTTTGGAATATAATAGGCAGGCTGACATAGGAAAAAGCCGGCATTTCTGTGCCCTGCCTTGCTGGGAGCCACAGACAGATGAGAGGAATGAGAAATGTATGAGACATGATTCAGTGAATACACACACTGTTTGGGCTGTGCAATAACTTTATATTATTTGATCACAGCTGAGCTAGAGGAGCCTGTGGATGGATCATGCCTTAGATCAGGGCCAATGGTTAGACCCTCAGATCGAGGTAATCAGAGTAAAGTCTGGCTCTCAAAGCCAAATTAAACAACTCGAGAATTCATTTTCACGGCATAAGGTGGATTTGCGCGTAATCCCGTGGTCAATAAAAAAGGAATCACTTTATTTGAAAACTCAGAGGCAAGGAACTATATTAGTTTGTTGCTCCCTCACTGTCCATTGTTACTGGTTGTGTGACGTGCATTAAGCAAAGATATTTAGGCACATCACCCTGACCTCCAGTATCCACTCCCCAATGTCCCTGCCTTCCCAGTCTCCCCTCCTTCGAAATAAATCTTCAAACTCGTTTACCTCCCCCCATCTCCTAAACCCCATCTCCCCCCTCCCCTTTGTTATTGTGGTTGGCATCCGTTCTCAGATCCACAACCAGAGGAAGAGTTGTGGGGAGGTGCAGATTGAGAGATTTAAGGTGCACATTGGCAGATTCGTGACTGCTAAAACTGCTAAACTGCTCCTAGTGAATAGTAGAAATGTTTAAGAAAGAACTGCAGATGCTGGAAAAATCGAAAGCAGATAAAAATGCTGGGGAAACTCAGTGGGTGAGGCAGCATCTATGGAGCGAGGAATAGACGACGTTTCGGGTCAAGACCCTTCTTCAGACTGATGTGGGGGTGAAGGGGGGGAGCGGGAAGAAGAAAGGAAGAGGTGGAGACAGTAGGCTGTGGGAGAGCTGGGAAGGAGGGAGAAAGCAAGGCTGAAATTGGAGAAGTCAATGTTCATACTGCTGGGGTGTAAGCGGTATGAACATTGACTTCTCCAATTTCAGGTAGTCCTTGCTTTCTCCCTCCTTCCCTTCCCCTTCCGAGCTCTCCCACAGCCAATTGTCACCGCCTCTTCCTTTCTTCTTCCTGCCCCCCCCACCCCCCATCAGTCTGAAGAAGGGTCTCGACCTGAAACGTCACCTATTCCTTCGCTCCATAGATGCTGTCTCACCCGCTGAGTTTCTCCGGCATTTTTATCTACCTTCCAGTGAGCAGTAGAATCTGTATGGAGTCGATGGGAATGTACGGTGAAGAAAATTGAATTAGTGAAAGGGGATGCTGCTTGCTTGCCATGGACTTAGACAACTGAAGAACCTATTTCTATGGTCTCCAGCTCTATGACATTTTCAAAATAGCCTGTTCATTGAATCACCAGAAGATTCCACTGATTCAATGTCACTTGATTGATAAAGCAATACATTTAGATTCACAAATTCAGAGAAGCACAAGCGACAGATACACGTCCTTCAGTCTACTAAGTCTGTACTAACCATCAACCACCTGTTTACGCTAACCCTAAATTAATGCCAATTTTTATTTCCCCCGCATTCTCATCAATCCCCCCCCAGATTTTACCACGGGGTAATTTACAGTGAACAGTTAACCTACCAACCTGCACGACTTTGCGATGTTACATACATAGAAACATACATAGAAATTAGGTGCAGGAGTAGGCCATTCGGCCCTTCGAGCCTACACCGCCATTCAATATGATCATGGCTGATCATCCAACTCAGTATCCCGTACCTGCCTTCTCTCCATACCCCCTGATCCCTTTAGCCACAAGGGCCACATCTAACTCCCTCTTAAATATAGCCAATGAACTGGCCTCAACTACTTTCTGTGGCAGAGAATTCCAGAGATTCACCACTCTGTGTGAAAAATGTTTTTCTCATCTCGGTCCTAAAAGATTTCCCCCTTATCCTTAAACTTTGACCTCTTGTTCTGGACTTCCCCAACATCGGGAACAATCTTCCTGCATCTAGCCTGTCCAACCCCTTAAGAATTTTGTAAGTTTCCATAAGATCCCCTTGGACCATAGTTGGACTGAATTGGAACACTCGCTGGAAATCTACGCAGTTACAGGGAGAATGTGGAAATGTGGAAACTCTACACAGGCAGCAACTGAGTTCAGGATTGAACCCAGAATCTCTGAACTTATGAAGCAGCAGCTCTACTGACTGCAACACACAATGGCTGGTTATCCAGTCCGAAACGGATCACTTTCTATATTTTATTTTGCACTATGTCCCATCATCGCATGGAGTATTTTCTCACCTTACCTGCACTCAATTACTGCAGCTTAAATTAAGGAAGTAGCAGCCAGTAGCAAACACTGGAACAAGATATGTATCCTAGAACATTATCAACATAATGGAAAGGAACTGAACAATGTGTAGCCCAAAGTGTTTCGTGGAAAGACTAATTAGCTCAAGAGAACGTAAGAAAAGACTTGACAACCTGCCAAGGCTGACAATTGAAAAGCAACAGGAAATGTAACCATGGAGAGGTCATTGCAGGTGAGAGAGATTTCTCAGTACA
Organism: Amblyraja radiata; assembly: GCF_010909765.2. Classification (NCBI taxonomy): domain Eukaryota; kingdom Metazoa; phylum Chordata; class Chondrichthyes; order Rajiformes; family Rajidae; genus Amblyraja; species Amblyraja radiata. The sequence continues at coordinate 35,278,094 of NC_045957.1, read as the reverse complement.
TTCTGTAAGGGCTGCTTCATGCTGATAGATGTTAGACTTTAGACAAGGTTAAATCCCAGTCCAGAGACTTGAGTACAAAAGATCGGACTAGCTTGCTGAAAGAGTACAGGTGGTCTGTTACACGCACCATCTCTCAGATGCATTCACTCAGGTGGGTGTGAAAGCTCCTCAGACGCCGTCTCAAGGAAGAGCCAGGGAGCGGCTCTGATAATTAATGATGATGTTTTCACAGTAAGGAGGGTTGATGTCAGCTCAGGAAGCCAGCACAGAGGAGCGGTTTGGGTACAGATGAGAAATAATTCATGCAGACAGACGTCTGAAGGAGTGGCATGCAGAGCCTTCAATAGTAACCACAGCATTAAGGGCCTGTCCCACTGTACGAGGTAATTCAAGACTTCGCCTGAGTTTTCCCCTGATTCGAACTGGGAGAATGTCCGTAGCGGGTCCTTAGGAGTTTGTGGACGTCCTGTGGTGGCTCGTAATGCTAACGTTAGGTACTCGGGAAATCCGGTAAACTCGTGACGTTTTTTCAACGCTGTGAAAAATGTCCACGAGTAAAAAAATCCTCGTGATGAAAAAAAGTGTTACTTTTTACTCGTACGAGCCGCTACGAGACATGCACGAACTCCTACGGACCCGCTACAGACATTCTCCGATTCGAATCAGGGGAAAACTCGGGAGAACTCTTGAATTACCTCGTACAGTGGGACAGGCCCTTTAGGCAGAGAATAAAGGAAGAAATGATGGAGGCTTTTGTCAGAAAAATACAGAGGTTAATCTACATTTTGACTGGAAAATGTGCAGGAAGGAACTGCAGCTGCTGGTTGAAACTGAAGATGGACACAAAAAGCTGGAGTAACTCAGCAGGTCAGACAGCATCTGTGGAGAAAAGGAATGGGTGAAGTTTCGGGTCGAGACTTATAAATATAAAGGATCTGAAGAAGGTTCTCGACCCGAAACATCATCAATTCCCTTTCTCCACAGATGCTGTCTGACCCGCTGAGTTACTCCAGCCTTTTGTGTCTATCTTCTGGACTGGAAAAATCAAATGAGCAAAGGATGTCTCGATGAAAGGTTTATCAGGTGTTTTGGGGGATGTTTCTCAGAACACCCTTTGGAAAACAACCAGAGTACAGGCTGTATTGGACCTGCTCCTGATACCACAAGTCTTATCGCTGACTGGATAGCACACAACAGAATGCTTTTCCCTGTACCTCGATACATGTGACAATAATAAACTCAACTAATAAACTAAACTAATAATTAGGAGCATGGATAAGCTTACTAGAAAGTAATTTATCTTTACAAGCAACTGATCAATGGATCCCAGCAGGAAGTCAAAGTGGGAAAGAATTACCTGCATTAAGGCCCTGTCCCACTTACGTGTCCTTGGCAATCAAATTACGCGACCTTGTGGTCGCGTTGAGGCGCACGGGCATCGTGTGGCCGCGCGGGGCTGGTCCCACTGAGAAGCGCGGAGGGGTATGGAGTTGTGCGCGACATCGGGTCGAGACTTATAAATATAAAGGATCGGGTTTCTGAAATTTTTGTACCGAACAAAATCTTCGCACGCCAACGGCCTGTCGCGGAACTGACGGCCAAAGTGGGACAGGCCCAAGACCCTGGCGCAACGCAAAATCTCACCTCAAACAGCAGCAGAAGCAGGCAAACGATCGTCGAGCTCGGCCTGGGGCTCATGGCCATTGCGGTCCGGATCAGCCCCCACTTCTATTCCCAGAGCAAGGCCAAGAAAATTGAAGATAGACACAAAATGCTGGAGTAACTCAGCGGGACTGGCAGCATCTCTGGAGAGAAGCAATGGATGATGTTTCTGGTAAAGACCCTTCTTTCAGACTGAAGGAGAGTCTCGACCCGAAACATCACCCATTGCTTCTCTCCAGAGATGCTGCCGGTCCCGCTGAGTTACTCCGGCAATTTGCGTCCATCTTCAAATGACGTCACGCGCTCCAGACTGCTGTGCGGTCGAATGAAGTCGCGCGCGACCTTCGCGGGACCGTCATGGCTCAACGCGACAACGAGGTCGCGTAATTAACGTGCCAAGGACACGTAAGTGGGACAGGGGCTTTATTTCTATTAAGCCTGCAGCCTCCTACATGTTAATGTCAATTAAAAAAATATGTGGTTTGCATCTATTCTCCCGTTACATAAGATACCACTGTGTTTGTGGGCTTGATTAGATGAAACAGTGATCAGTAACTTGGTCCATGTGAAGCTCAGTGGTATTATTCTGAACCCTGAGTCAGAATGCTATGGGCTGTTATCTGACTCAGGAGACTTAAAGCACAGGTTCTAGGCTGACATCCCAGAACTGCAGCCTTTAGAATCCAACACACTGCCTGCTCTCTCAGAAAGCAGCTCTCCTCAGTGCCCTGTCGAACGTATACCTTCAACCAAGCATCATTAAAGCAAGAAATCTGGTGATTAACAGATCGCCAGTTGCATTCTATTCCGTGTACAGATTGGCCATTGCATCAAAACCAGTGACTACAAATCTGGAGCAATTCAGTGCAAACAAAGTGCTTTTGGATGTTCTAGTGTTATGGAAGGTGCAGAAAAAATAACTGCAAACTGTTTTCCCAAAAGATGGACACAAAAAGCTGGAGTAACTCAACGGGTCAGACAGCATCTCTGGAGAAAAGGAATAGGTGATGTTTTGGGTGGAGACCCGTCTTCCTTTTCTCCAGAGATGCTGTCTGACCCACTGAGTTACCCCAGCTTTTTGTGTCTCTCTTCGGTTTAAACCAGCACCTACAGTTTCTTCCTACACAATAGTTTTCCCCGGTTAGTTTTAGTGCTGATAGTGGAGCTGGGGTCCAAGGCAGATGGCAGAGATCAGCTGACGTAAAGCTCAGGGTACCAGGCAGCCAGCTTTGGAAAAGATCACTTTCTACTAGTTATATTTGTGCCGCATGGTCATTATGGCATTGAGTGTATGTGCAGTCCACGTGAAATCCGTTAGACCACCGTAAGTCAAGTAAGACCCAGCTAGATTTAAACATTGGGCCATAACTTCCAGCTCAGAACCAGCCTGCTTTCTTGGAAAGGTTTGAACAGTCAAGCCCAGCGGTTCCTCTGTGTCTTCCAAATGCACAATTTAAAATGAGTGCAGTAATATAAAATGTAATTGCAAACAAAGGATTGAAGAGCAGATTTGAATTGTTACTGCTAGTGGAAATTGATGATTTTCTGGCTGGCTTTTTTACTGCCTTTGTGGTTGCAAATGTTTGAGCAGGATTTCAATATGCAGATATACAAATTACCAGCAAGAGAAGATCACTCAGTCCACCCGAGCAGTGTCCACCATTCAATATGATCACGGCTGCTCTAATTAGCTCTGTTTTGCAACTTAACCCGGTATACGCCAGTGTTTAGGCTTTAAGCTTGAGAGATGCGGTGTCAGAACTGGCCATTTGGCCCACCGAGTCTGCACCTCCCAGCAGTCACTGGCACTATCCTTCATGCGAGGGACAATTTACTATTTTTACCGATGCCAATTAACCTGCAAACCTGCATGTCTTTGGAGTGTGGGAGGAAACTGGAGCACCCGGAGAAAACCCACGTGGTCACAGGGAGAACGTACAAACTCCCTACAGATGACACCCGTCATCAGGATTGAACTCAGGTTCTAGTTTATTCACACTCTACAATCTTTGCACCATTCTGCTATTTACACAGACACAGAAGTACACAGAAAATAGGTGCAGGTGGAGGCCATTTGGCCCTTCGAGCCAGCACCGCCATTCATTGTGATCATGGCTGATCGTCCCCAATATAGAAACGTAGAAAATAGGTGCAGTCCGCTGAAAAGCTCTACGTAGAGCATCACGCAACACAAATAAAAACACATCCAGAGATGCTGCTTGACCCGCAGAGCTACTCCGGCTTTTTATAATCGATAATCGCCTATAATCAATATAAATACATTTCCACCATTCATTGGAGTCTGGAGCCCCAAGTGTTAGGCACCAGACAAATGGTGGGAATAGGATGGGGTTCAGAGGCGGGTGAAGACTCTTTTGAGCGTCAACTGTGTGTGTGTGTGTGTGTGTGAGAGAGAGAGGAACCACGTCTGTGAGTTGCTGCCCAGACCAAAGCCAGAGGTCAGTTGTACAGAGCCCTAGTGAGACCACACCTGGGGTATTTTTAGTCCCCTAATTTGAGGAAGGACATTCTTGCTATTGAGGGAGTGCAGCGTGGGTTTACAAGGTTCATTTCCAGGATGGCGGGGACTGTCATATGCTGAGAGAATGGAGTAGCTGGGCTTGTACACTCTGGAGTTTAGAAGGATGAGAGGGCATCTCATTGAAACATATAAGATTGTTAAGGGCTTGAACATGCTAGAGGCAGGAAACATGTCCCCGATGTTGGGGGAGTTCAGAACCAGGGGCCACAGTTTAAGAATAAAGAGTAAGCCATTTAGAACGGAGACGAGGAAACACTTTTTCTCACAGAGAGTGGTGAGTCTGTGGAATTCTCTGCCTCAGAGGGCGGTGGAGGCAGGTTCTCTGGATGCTTTCAAGAGAGAGCTAGATAGGGCTCTTAAAAATAGTGGAGTCAGGGGATATGGGGAGAAGGCAGGAACGGGGTACTGATTGGGGATGATCAGCCATGATCACATTGAATGGCGGTGCTGGCTCGAAGGGTCAAATGGCCTACTCCTGCACACTTTATTGTGTACACTTTGTACTCTGTGAGCTAATTGCGAACAATAATTTTTTTGTGTAGATGATAATAAACTAATCTGATTCTGAATCCGAATCAATTCCTTTCATCGTCATTTACCAAACACGAAGGATCTACTTTAATTAGATGTGAATGAAACACACTAGCATCTCAGCTTTTTTGGTGCCCTTGAAGCTTATGAAAGTGTAAGATGTGTTACAATGGAAGTCAATTCACGAAAGAAATGGGATGCATTGAGACACAGCCACAGAGCCAATATAGTGGGATGGACCAGTATCAAAAGAAACAGACCAGAAAGAAGAAAATGAGAGAAGAATCTTTTTACACAGCAGGTGATTTGGAATAGGCTGTTTAAAGGTGTTAGGTAGCATAGTCAATGGTAGCTTTCAAAGGCGATCAATTCTTTTCACTTCCTAACCAAGTTCCTTATAATCGATAAAAGCAGCCTCTTTCATTGAGAGGTAGCTTCTTCCCCGCATTTCTTTGAAATGAAGGAGCTGACAAGAATGAACAGTGACCAGGACTCCCATTGTCCAAGCGCTCGGAATGTCCTCCCACTGGGCTGAATGATCTCAAAAGAGCAGGACAATGTTAGGGATTTCAGAGTGTTTGGAATTCTTCACCCCAGGCAGCAGTGGAGGCAGAAGCATTGAATGTATTTAAGTTTGAAATGGACAGGTTTTAAGGCTATGGAGGAATCGAAGCGTCTGAGCCTTCCTACACATTTCGTCTGCAATGAGGAAATGAGTCTGTGCTTTCAGTACTTTGTCTTGATACAACGCAAACCCAATTCACCCAGTCACGCACACAATGCTTTTAGCTAAGTCGGGGGATGTTGGCCACATCACAGTAAAATATTGATGCACTGGTTCATTTTAGCATGTGAGATGGATCTCTTTATGTACACAAAGCAGCTTATAACGATCAGTTAGAGTGGGATGACTGATCTGACTCTCTACCACGACTTATCCTCATAGCCTGGATTGTTGGGAGCCATCTGGCCAATGCATGTTGTGTATTTAGTGTGCGCGGTTTAATAACAGTTATTAATAGCATTCATTAACTGCCTGGCACAGCAACATACTGAAAACATCAGCCGATGATTGAAGCCTGCTGAAGTAAAGGTGCACCATAAATGCCAACCATCTGCATGGACTGCTCTACTCTCTATCAGACTCTCCGCTCTAAGGGCCAGGGCCAGCACAATGTACATTATTCAGACTTTTTAATAGGTGCCTTGTCAACATATAGGCATAAATCGTCCTGCTAGGTGCATTCAAGTGGAGCCAGCCGAGGGCTGAACGCTCTTTATCCTCCATGAGCATCTTTGGTGATCATCTCTTTGGAGCCTCCATGGCTGGCTTCAGTTGGACTGTAGTACGTCCCCATCCACATCAAGGCTGGGCAGCAAAGGAGCACGAGCTTCCAATGTAAAATGTGGTTCACTTCCCCAGCCATGATAAAACCAGTTTTCAGTTCCATCATATGTACAGACCTCGAGGAGTAACTTATTGTGCATTTCGCAGCTTTGCCTTTGGCGTCAGCCCAACCCCAATTGTTTGCTAAAGTTGTCTAAGTGCCTAAGTGATGAGAATTGACTTATCCAGTCCTACATTTGCTTGTATGTTTGGCCCTGTAATGACTGTTTGACAAAAGGTAGACACAAAATGCTGGAGTAACTCAGCGGATCAGGGAGCATCTCTGGGGGAAATGCACAGGTGACGTTTCGGGTCGGGATCTTTCTTCAGATTGACTGTCGGGGGGAGGAACTGGAAGCAAGAAAAGACCAGGACAAATCAGGGCGAGCAACAGATTTTATCAGGCAGGGTGATACACAGGCAGGTGACTGCTTTGCAGTTGTCGTTGATTGCAAAAGATTTTGAGCATGTATATGTGCTGCTTGTAGGCGCATTTCTGTATTGTTCCTGTATTGAAGGAGGACTCACTATTTCTGTATCAAGTCAGTGCTGCACTATTGGTGTACAAAGGAATAACTACACTGTTCGTGCACCAAGGATGTGTTATGATGCTCCTGCTGGCCAGCAACCATAACGGCTGCTGCCGCCCGGCTCTCCTCCAAAAACGCCGACATTTTTCACATTTCGCTAGCGATTTTCGTTGCTGCCGAATGGCACTCCTCCCCTCCCCCCCCCCCCCCAGCCCGGCTCTGTCACGCTGGCAGAAGGCACAGATTTTCTGCCGTCCCTGCTGGCTTGCACTGTCTGAAAATCCCGTGTGTCTCGACATCGTACGCAGCGTCTCGACGTCGTACGCAGCGGCTTGACGGCGTACGCCTAGCGTGTGGCATTGCGTGATGACGTCAGGCCACCCCCCCTTGCAACCGCGCGTTGCGGGAACAGACCCAACGGGTCTGCACTTGGTCTAGTATATATATATATATATATATATATGTGTGTATGTGTGTGTGTATTTGTGAGTATGTGTATATAAACACACTGAACTTTTTTCTCTCTTGTTTATTACATTGTTTACAATGTACTATGTTTACATATTCTGTTGTGCTGCTGCAAGTTGGAATTTCATTGTTCTATCTGGGATGTATGATAATAAAACACTCTTGACTTTCTTGACTCTTGTAACTGGAACGCGTTGCCAGGGATGGTGGAAACAGACATGTTTAAGAGGTATTTAGACAAGTACATGAATGAGTAGGGAATTGAAGTATATGGATCATGTGCAGGCAAATAACATTAGTTTGATTTGGCATCATTGCTAGCACAGACATAGTGGACCGTCATGTATTAAGTTCTGCGCCTTAAAAATAATCAAAGTCTCCACCCTGTGACTGCGACAACTATCACTGCGCTACTGTGTCGCCCTTTACAAAATGAATCCACCAAGTCCCTTCTCACTCTTCTAAACTCCAGAAAATCCTGGCCTCACTTATTCAACTATTCCTGGTGCAAAAATCTGCCTGACCTCCTGGTTCAGTCTGTTCTGAAATGCTTACAATGTGTTAGGTTGAGGTTTCGGTTTATGCTTAGGTTTACTATGGGCACATGTACTGAGTTAGTGAAAAGCTTTGTGTTACATGCTATCCAAGCAGACCAAGCACACCATGCATAGATACATTTAGGAAGGAACTGCAGAAGCTGGTTTATACTGAAGATAGACACAAATTGCTGGAGTAACTCAATGGGTCAGCCAACATCTCTGGAGATGGGTTCCAACCCAAAATGTCACCTATTCCTTTCCTCCAGAGATGCTGCCTGACCCATTGAGTTACTCCAGCATTTTGTGCCCATCCATGCATAGACACAATCAGTTCAATCTCAAGTACAATAGATAGAGCCAAGGAGAAGAGCAACCGAGTAAAGATAAGTAGCTTCTTTAACCAACACTGTGATCAGGTCTCCAAGTGTTATCTAACTTCAATTCCGCAACGGTGGGCTTTGAACTCGGGTTTCTATATTGTTCATCCGGGCCTTTGAATTATTAGTCTATTACCTTAACGAGTGTGCGGCCACCCTGCCCTAATTGAGCAGTCTCAGTGATCCCTTTTCACCAGTCATTCAGCAGCTCTGCGGTTATCTAATTCCTGCAGCTTGCCTGTATCTGTGCTTCAGCTTGACATAGCTGTGGTGCTGACGGTGGGTGATCTGCCAGACATTACTCTTACGGAATGTGGTGGACAACTGTTCTTCCTGCACCGATACAGGAGCAGATGGCACATTATGAGAGAAACAGCACGTCGGGGCGCTGATATTAATTGCTCCATTATGAGCAAGAGCGTAATCGCTGTGTGTGAAGTGGTTCAGGCCAGATCACAGCGCAATCAGAATAGCTGAAGTACACAATAAGCATCATCAGTTCTCCATTTCCCCAGGCCATTCGGACAAGACCTCCGACGGCTTTCCGTAGCAGGGCTTTACATGGCTTGTGTAGGAAGGAACTGCAGATGCTGGTTTACACCGAGGACAGGCACATAATGCTGGAGTAACTCAGCAGATTAGCCAGCATCTCTGGAGAAAATATCTTAGTGATGTTTCGGGCCGAGACCATTCTTCAGCCTGAGAGGCTACATGTGTAGGAAAGCACTGCAGATGCTGGTTCAAATCGAAGGTAGACACGAAATGCTGGAGAAACTCAGCGGGACAGGCAGCATCTCTGGATAGAAGGAATGGGTGACATTTCGGGTCGAGTCCCTTCTTCAATCCGAAGATTGAATTGATCCGAAGATCGGATTGAAGAAGGGACCCAACCCGAAACGTCACCCATTCCTTCTCTCCAGAGATGCTGCCTGTCCGGCTGAGTTTCTCCAGCATTTTGTGCCATTATTCAGTAAAAACCAGCATCTGCAGTCCCTCCTACACATTTCGTCAGCTTTGAATATTTCAGTTGCGCAAGGTTCACTGCTTTTAGGGAATATAACTTATGCCCCTGTCCCACTTAGGAAACCTGAACGGAAACCTCTGGAGACTTTGCGCCCCACCCAAGGTTTCCGTGCGGTTCCCGGAGGTTGCAGGTGGTTGCCGGAGGTTGCAAATAGTGGAAGCAGGTAGGGAGACTGACAAAAACCTCCGGGAACTTCCGGGAACCGCACGGAAACCTTGGGAGGGGCGCAAAGTCTCCAGAGGTTTCCATTCAGGTTTCCTAAGTGGGACAGGGGCATAAGTGTCTACACTGTATGGACGGGAGAAAGCATTATTATTCCAATTCCTAAGTACTTAGTTCAAATTTTCCCTCTATTTCACTACTAGGGCAAGTAACTTGTCAGAATTTACACAATTGAATCAAGTGGCTGAATTAGATTAGCAAACTGAGTTTATGCCAGACATAATTTCACACTTTAATCACCAGTGTCATCCAGGTGAATGGTGTTTATTTGCACAATGGGATATGAGAGTCGCTCCTTGTTTATTCAGTAAAGATGACAATCATCATTATGAAGCATTATAAAGCAACTGGCTCAAGCCAAGAGTGTTTAATGGTCTTCCAGTAAGTACCGACAAAGGGACAATGAAATTCTTACTTTCTGCAGCTGGCGTGGCACAGTGGCACAGTGGTAGAGTTACTGCCTCACAGCGCCAGAGACCCGGGTTTGATCCTGCCTATGGGTGCTGTCTGTACGGAGTTTGAGCATTCTCCTTGTGACTGCGAAGCAACTCGGGGGTGGCGTCGGCAGATCCGTCCGCTATAACCAAAATCCTTTATAATGGGCTCCATTAAAACGAGGGTTTTGTAAAAATGTTGTAAAAGTTCATTAGAATATTTGTCGTCTCTCTCTCTCCACCGCCGTCACATCGATGAAGCCAATGGATCCCCGACGCCCCCTCCTGAAGTCAACAATCAGCTCTTTGACCTTCTTAACATTGATAGCAAGATTGTTCTTCTGGCACCATTCACTCAGGTTTTCAATCTCCCTCCTGCACATTGATTTGTCGTTACCCGTTATTTATCCAATGCTGGCATCCCCGGTGAGTTTAAAGATGGCATTTGGGCAGTGTTTAACTACACTGTGTATGAAGAGAGTAGAGCTGGAGACTGAGCACACAGCATTGAAGCAGTGCCTAACTACACAGCGTGTAGGAAGGAACTGCAGATGCTGATTTAAACCGAAGATAGACACAAAATGCTGAAGTAACTCAGCGGGACAGGCAGCATCTCTGGAGAGAAGGAATGGGTGATGTTTCATGTTGAGACCCTTCTTCAGACTGAGTCAGGTGATTCACTCCCCAATACATCACCCATTCCTTCTAACTACACAGTCGTGTGTACAGAGACTGTAGCAGGGGACTGAGAACACACCATTGAAGCAGTGTCTAACTACACAGGCATGTGTATAGAAGAGCAGGGGGCGGAGCACACAGCCTTTTCGTGCCCATGTATTAATGGTTATCGAGGGGAAAGTGGTGCGACCAGTTCGTAATGATTGTGTGGTCTGCTGATGAGGAAGTCGAGGACCCAACTTTATAGAGACCCAGTTCCCTGCGTTCAGTGACAAGTTTGGAGGGGATGATGGTGTTGAATGCCGAGCTGTAGTAGATCAACAACAGACTGACATATGTGCTCTTATTGTGTAGGAAGGAACTGCAGATGCTGGATTAAACTGAAGATAGACACAAAAAGCTGGAGTAACTCAGCGGGTCAGACAGCATCTCTGGAGAGAAGGGATGGGTCTTCTTCTTCTTGCGAATGAGACATACACCAATGTAATAGTTAGATCTCAAGCCGGGTGTTGAGTAGCCAGGTTGTTGTCTGTGTGTCAATGTCTACCAGGCCCTGAGCTCCATTTGGTGGGTGGTAGAACGGGCACCCAGGGATGACATGGTTGGCTGTCTGTTGTTCTGCTCCGCATTCACAGGCTGGGCTCTGGCGGAGCCCCCATCTCCACATGCTGGCATTGAAACGCCCAACTCCAGTACCAAGTCTGTTGAGCTTCACCCATGCTCCCCTGGGGAGGTCAGACCCTGGATAGCTTTTATCTGGCGAAGAGATGTAGCTGTGTAATGGAGATGATGGAATGGGTGATCTTTCGGGTTGAGTGTGCAGAAGGGTGTCGACCCGAATCTTCACCCATTCCTTCTCTCCAGAGATGCTGCTGCCTGTCCCACTGAGTTACTCCAGCTTTTTATGTCTATATGTGTTCTTATTGTCAAAGTGAATAATTGTCCAAGTATAAATAATATCCTTCAGGGAATGAAAGATGTAATCCATGCCCAGTCTGGTGTATGTGTGAGGTTGCACAAATGAACATGGTCGAATGTATGTCACACATCCAATGACGTCCACCAGCCACTAAAGGCAACCAGTTCATGCGAACATTTGTACACCACATGAGCTACCTCCTCTCTTTCTTCGATCAGTGTAACCCTCTCTTTCCTTCTCACTCATACATGTGTCCATCCTCTGCAAACGTGTTCATACTATTAATTTCAACCACTGCTTGTAATGGTGAGACTATATTCACACTAGTCGAGGCATAGATGGTTTTCTTGAATTGCCTACTGGATTCCTTGGTGACTATCTTATCGTGATGAACTTCAGTTTTGCTCTTCCCCAAAGGTAGAAACAGTCCCTCTGCTAAAGCTTCCTCAAAGTCATTCATAACTTTTAACATCTATTTTTGATCTCCCCTCAGTCTTCTTTGCTCAAGGCTAAAGACCTAACGACCTTTTTAGTTTAGTTTAGAGATACATCGAGTAAACAGGCTCTTCTGCCCGCCAAGTCTGCGCCGACCAGTGATTCCTGCACATTAGCGCTATCTTACACACACTAGGGACAATTTACAATTATACCAAGCCGATTAACCTACAAACCTGTATGTCTTTGGATTGTGAGAGGAAAACGGAGATCCTGGTAAAAATCCACACAGGTCACGGGGAGAGAGTACAAACTCCACACAGGCAGCATCCGCAGTCAGGATCGAACCTGGGTCTCTGGCGCTGTAAGGCAGTAACTCTACCGCTGTGCCACCTTGCCGCACACCTCCACAGGTCAGTAATAATTGAGTATGAACAATAAATCAGAGGGCCTGGGTTTATAGTGAAGGGAGAACGGTTTATTAGCAACATGAGGGGCAACCTTTTTACGAACAAGGTGGTAGGTATATGGAACAAACTGCCGGAGGAGGTAGTTGAGCTATCTACAACCACAACGTTTAAAAAAAACATTTGGACAGGTACATAGACAGGCTGAGAAGGATATAGGCCAAATGCAGGCAAGTGGAACTCGTGTTAATGGGCATGTTGGTCGTCATGGGCAAGGAGGTACAAGGACCTACTTCCACATTGTGGGACTCTTTGCCTCTAATACTTGGGACGACAGATGGCACAATGGGCTAAGTGTTCGGCTGGCAACCGGAAGGTAGCCGGTTCGAATCCCGCTTGGAGTGCATACTGTCGTTGTGTCCTTGGGCAAGACACTTCACCCACCTTTGCCTGTGTGTGAATGTGTGTGAATGTGTGTGAGTGATTGGTGGTGGTCGGAGGGGCCGTAGGCGCAGATTGGCAGCCACGCTTCCATCAGTCTGCCCCAGGGCAGCTGTGGCTACAGAAGTAGCTTACCACCACCGAGTGTGACTGAGGAGTGAATGAATAATGCGATGTAAAGCGCCTTGAGTATTAGAAAGGCGCTATATAAATCCCATCCATTATTATTATTACATGGTCTAAACAATGGCCAGCAACATCTACAGTAGATCGTGTGAAAAACATGTTGAAAAAAGTGGGTATTTATTACCTATGCTCATTTCACCAAATTGAGGAAGCACATGAGTCAATGTCATCAATAGGTCTGCTGTCTCATAAACTCCATCACTGAAATAATTTTTTTGTAAAACTTGATATATTGCATTACTTGTTTAAAGTCTCTGCCATGGTGAGATTTGTGCTTGGCACTCCAATTTAATGGTTCGGGTCTCTGGACATTAGTTCAAGTAAATGAACCACCATGTTACTATTCCCACACGTCGTGCTTGATCCCAGACTGGTTTATCCTGCCAGATGGCCAGTTTGAACCATTATAGTTTCCTCCACTTTGTTTTCCAACTCACTCTATTAACGTCTTTGGTTACTTTTTATAACTAATTCTTAACCTTTAATTATTTGTATCCTTGGATCCAGATCCAAAATCTCTATGCTCTCACCTAAGTATCTCATTTAGATAATACCCTGATTTATACATAGATACATAGACGCATAGACAATAGGTACAGGAGTAGGCCAGATGGCCCTTCGAGCCAGCATCGCCATTCACTGTGATCATGGCTGATCATCCACAATCAGTATTCCGTTCCTTCCTTCTCCCCATATCCCTTGATTCCGCTAGCCTTAAGAGCTCTATCTAACGCTCTTTTGAAAGCATCCAGTGAATCAGCCTCCACTGCCTTCTGAGGCAGAGAATTCCACAAATTCACAACTCTCTGTGTGAAAAAGTTTTTCCTCATCTAAATGTCCTACCCCTTATTCTTAAACTGTGGCCCCTGATTCTGGACTCCCCCAACATCGGGAAAATGTTTCCTGCATCTAGCCTGTCCAATCCCTTAATAATTTTATATGTTTCTATAAGATCCCCTCGCATCCTTTTAAATTCCAGTGAATATAAGCCTAGTCGCTCCATTCTTTCATCATATGTCAGTCCCGCCATCCCGAGAATTTGGTTCTGAAAAAGAACCACCTGACGTTGGACTCTGGTTTATTTTTGTCAACCCTCCTGCTCTTTCTATATTCCTTTGTCCCTCTGTAACATCCTCTTATTATTTACACTACTGACTGTGCTTCCAACTTGATTTCATTTGCATGCTTGGATATACGATTTCTTTCACTTTCAATCAAACTGACGTGAACAAGCTGATAGACACAAAGTGCTGGAGTAACTCAGCAGGTCAGGCAGCATCTCTGGAGAAAAGGAAGAAGGTTTCCAATCCAAAGCATCACCTATTCCTTTTCTCCAAAGATGCTGCCTGACCCGCTGAGTTACTCCAGCATCTTGTGTCCATCTTTGGTATAAAACAGCATTTGCAGTTCCTTCTTACAGATGTTAACAATCTGTATCAGATGTCAGATATTGGTTTAGAGTAAGACAGTGCTTTAGAGTTTAGAGTTACAAAGCGGCAACAGGCCCTTCGGCTCACCATCTGCGCTGACCAGCGATCCCCTTACACTAACACTATCTTACACACTAGGGACAATTTTTTTTAACCAAAGCCAATTAACCTACTAACCTGTACATCTTTGGAGTGTGGGAGGAAACCGGAGCACCTGGAGGAAACCTACGCATGTCATGGGGAGAACGTGCAAACTTCGTACAGCCAGCACCCGTAGTCATGATTGAGTTGTGTGTGGCTGGTGCTGATAGTGTCGGAGATATGCTACAAAGCAAGATTCAGTTGACTCATCAGCACCTTCTGCATTAGGTTGCCATAGCTCAAAGAATACTGGGCAACATCAAATAGCCTTAGCTAGGGCAAGGCAGGTCTTTTCAGATTTTTCCTGGAAAAGTTGGACATTGTGTTGGCAACGTTTTCTCCTGCTTCCACACAGCCGGCTGGAGTGAGAAGCAAGGAGCCATCTGGTGTGAAGGAGAGTCGGCGAGGTTGAGAGGTACTGTAACAACATTTAAAAGTCATTTGGACAGGTACGGAAGGATTGAAACATCGAAACAGAAATATAGGTGCAGGAGTTGACCATTCGGCCCTTCGAGCCAGCACCGCCATTCAATATGATCATGGCTGATCATCTAAAATCAGTACCCCGTTCCTGCTTTTTCCCCATATCCCTTGATTCCTTTAGCCCTAAGAGCTATATCTAACTCTCTCTTGAAAACATCCTGTGAATTGGCCTCCACTGCCTTCCATGGCAGAGAATTCCACAGATTCACAACTCTCTGGGTGAAAAGGTTTTTACTTTCAGTCCTAAATGTCCTACCCCTTATTCTCAAACTGTGACCCCCTGGTTCTGGACTCCCCCAACATCGGGAACATTTTTCCTGCATCCAGCCTGTCCAATCCTTTGAGAATTTTATCTGCTTCTATAAGATGCCCTCTCATCCTTGTAAATTCCAGTGAACGCAAGCCCAGTCGACCCATTCTTTCATCATATGTCAGTCACGCCATCCCGGGTATTAACCTTGTGATATGTGCTGATATGGATATAGGCCAACTGTGGGCAGGTGAGACGAGAGCAGGTGGCACAACCTGAGACCGCCATGCGGTGCATCACGGAAGCCTTTTACCGCCACGCGGCGAATCATCTAGGACAACTCACACACCAGTCATTCTCTCTCCTCCTCTCTCCTGATGGGCAGGAGATACAAATGCTTGAAGGCATGTAGCTCAAGATTCAGCAACAGCAACTTCTCCACTGTTATTAAACTCTTGGTTTAGGTTTGTGGTGAGCTTGAGGTTTAGATTTATTATTGTCACGTGTACATCCAGCGATATGCTTTGTTTTGCATGCTATCCATACTGATCAGATACACCACACATAAATACAATCAAGTCAAACTCGTACAATAGATAGAGCAAAGGGGAAGATACAGAGTGCGGAATATAGTGCGCAGCTTGTAGCATACCAGTTCCTTAGTTGAATAGACCTCTCACAAGCAAAGAATGAATTCTCAATATTCCAATCGATCTTGTTGCGGCCATGTGCTATATCTTATCTGGATTTTCTCAGTAGCTGTAATGTTCTATTCTGCACTCTGTTTATTTTCTCTTTGCACTTCCTGCTGTTCTCCTCGTTTTTTATCTGCAATCTTGGATATACGATTTCCTTCACCTTCAACCAAACTGACATGTTCTCATGATTTGGAGAAACAAGGAACTACAGATGTTGGTTTCCCAAAAGGGGCATCTGAGGAAGTGTCCCGACCTGAAAAATCATCTACCCATGTCCTGCGGAAATACTGTCTGACCCATTGAGTTAATCCAGCACCGCAGCCCCGGCTCGCCCACTGCGGACCAGGGACTCGCTCACCGAGGACTGAGGACCCGCTCGATATGCCCAGCTCCCCCATTGTGGACTCCGAACTCGGCCCCGAGCCACCGGCTTCGACAGGACCTGCGCCACAGAGAGTGAAGAGGAGCCCGTGCCGTCGAGAGGGAAGAGGGCGGCCGGGAGCAACCGCCAAGACCACAGGGGAACTGTGAGCGTAGGGGGGCCATCGAGAGTGTAGGGGGACCGATGAGACTGTAGGGGGTGCTGCGCCGCCGAGAGTGAGGAGGAACACCGCGAGCAACCGCCAAGAGCATAGACGGACTGCCAAGCAAAGATTATAGAGGAGCAGGCAGAAGATGGGATTGTTTAGTGACCTTTTGTCACTTTGTCGGTGCCAGAAGCGTGGCGACACTTGTATGCTGCCTCGGTGAGGTCTGTTGCATAATTTTATCAGGTTGTAAGCAAAACAAAGCATTTCATTGTCCCTAGGTACACATGACAATAACATATCATTGAATCATTTACCTGGATAGCTCTGAAAGCAAAGATTGTCCACTGTATCTCAGTGCACATGACAATATTAAACCAATACCTATATCGCAGCAGCAGGTCAAACAGCATCCGTGGAGGCAAGAGAATAGTTGTGCTTTATGTTATGACCTTGCATCAGGACTGGGATTATACTTCAGTGGTAGAAGCAGTTCAGGCTGTGAAGGTCAGCTGCCAAAGCACAGGGAAATTTTCTTCATTTGAAAATTAATGAACTGTTAAATCAGCTTTAAACAAGGTCTTGTTTAACTTAGTGAAGCAACTCTGTACTTTAGCAAATATCTTGTTAAAGACCTGCATTTCCTGCACCTTCACTACAGTGGGCATTGACCTGATACAGTAACAGAAGCAAGGGGAAGGTAAAGCTTGTAATCTCAGAATCAGGATCCTGCACATGGAATGTGAGCCCATTAATCCAGTGATTTGCTGTCCTGGCAAACATCTTCAGTGACTGCTGCTGCATTGATTCCTAATTTTAAGTAAAAAATACACTTCTGAGGAATGTTTTTGTTTAATTTTAACCTGCAATGAACCCCATCCACGTTCGACCGTACGACCACCCCCCTTCCTCCTCCTCTCCTCCCTCTTTCCTTCTCCTGACACAGTGGCGCAGTGGTAGAGTTGCAGCCTTAAGCCCCTGTCCCACGTACGTGTCCTTGGCACGCTAATTACGCGACCACGTGGTTGCGTTGAGACGCGACGGTCCCGCGAAGGTCGCGCGCGATTTCATGCGCCCGCACAGCCGTCTGGAGCGCGTGACGTAATTTGAAGATGGACACAAAATGCAGGAGCAACTCAGCGGGACCCGCAGCATCTCTGGAGAGAAGCAATGGGTGATGTTTCGGGTCAAGACTCTTCTTCAGCCTGAAAGAAGGGTCTTGACCCGAAACGTCACCCATTGTTTCTCTCCAGAGATGCTGCCGGTCCCGCTGAGTTACTCCAGCATTTTGTGTCTATCTTCAATTTTCTTGGCCCCGCTCTGGGAGTAGAAGTGGGGGCGAGTCCGGACCACAACGGCCGTGGGCCCCAGGCCGAGTTCGGCAATCGTTTGCCTGCTTCTGCTGCTGTTGGAGGTGAGACGTTGCATCGCGCCAGGGTCTTGGGCCTGTCCAACTTTGGCCGTTAGTTCCGCGACAGGCCGTTGGCGCGCGAAGATTTCGTTCGCTACAAAAATTTCGGAGCCCCTCGCGATACTGCGCACAACTCCATGCCCATCCGCGCTTCTCAGTGGGACTGACCCCGCGCGG
This sequence comes from Amblyraja radiata, assembly GCF_010909765.2. Taxonomy (NCBI): domain Eukaryota; kingdom Metazoa; phylum Chordata; class Chondrichthyes; order Rajiformes; family Rajidae; genus Amblyraja; species Amblyraja radiata. The sequence goes on along the minus strand of NC_045957.1, from coordinate 35,260,195 downwards.
CCACACGATGCCCGTGCGTCTCAACGCGACGGCGAGGTAGCGTAATTTGCGTGCCAAGGACACGTAAGTGGGACAGGCCCTTTACTCTGACTATGGGTGCTGCCTGTAACAGAGTTTGTACATTCTCCCCGTGACCACGTGGGTTTTCCCTGAATGCTCCGGCTTCCTCCCACATTCCAAAGATGCACAGGTTTGTGGGTTAATTGACTTTTGTAAATGGTCCATGGTGTGTGGGACAGAATTAGTGCACTGGTGATCATGGTTAGCGTAGACTCCGTGGGCCGAAGGGCCTGTGTCCGTGCTGTATCTCTAAACAAAACTAAATTCAACCCACATTTCCGTAATTCTCATTTTAAATGTGTTGCTATTGATGTTGCATTTGGAAAATTTAAGCTTGGTACGGTACCACTCTGAGCAATCTGTCGAATGGATTAACAGGCATTAGTAAAAGTGCTTGTTAAAAGCCAGTAATGAGGGTCTGAGCTTGCATTACGGAGCTCCGCAGGCAAAACGAATATTGAGCATTTCACAAAAGCAAAATGCGATGGATTGAGCATTTTCACTTGGCATTAGTGAGTTTAACGAAGGCACAGATTTGGAATCGGCAGCACAGTCACCACACAAGTGAAAAATATGCAGCAGATATGTCACAGTGAGCAAGAGTAATAGGCGTGTGTGTCACAGGGTAGCAAGAGAGGGGACACTTTCCCCAATTGTTTTGTTAATTTGTTTTGCAAAGCTTGAAGCTTTTCTGCAGAACAAGGACTGGTATTTTACCATCGTTAATGCATTGCTGTTTCCCTGGGTCAGCTATTTTGTTGTTGTTACTAAAATAAGCAAGCAGAGTGTGTGTGCAGAAGGCAGGGAGGTGCCTGACTCTCAGTGAGAGCTACCCCGGGCATTGAGACTGCAGCATGGCACTCATATACCTTGGGCACGGAGGAAGAGCAGCACCTGAACCGGCCAGCATTCAGCGGGGAAGCTGTGACAAGTTGCGCCACCTGTCTTTGTGGACGTATTGGGCACACTTTGCCATCTGCCATGCCCTGATGGCAATATGTCAACGCCTGCCATACGGGCAGCTTTAAACCAACTCTGGGTGCCTCAGGAGTCAGCAGTTTTGCCTACTGGACGACAGGCCTATATTTTCTGGACAGTGAAAGGTTTTGTCAGACTGAAGGATTTGTCAGGCTAAAGACACCCGATGTTGCGCATCAGTCATTTGCTGTCTCGATTGTATGTGTTCATCTATGAAGGGACAGGTTTGGTTTAGTTTAGAGATACAGAATGGAAACAGGCCCATCGGCCCACTGTCATAGCTAAGCTGCTATCCCCGCACACTAGCACTATCCTGCTCACTCGGGACAATTTACAATTTTTACCGAAGCCAATTAACCTACAAACCTGGAGTGTGGGAGGAAACTGGTGCTCCAACAGAAAACCCTGATAATCGCAGAGAGAATGTACAAACTCTGTGCAGACAGCACCCGTACTCAGGATCAAACCTGGGTCTCTGGCGCTGTAAGGCAGCAACTCTACAGCTGTGTCACCGTGCCGCACGACACCGTTTGGTTACTACAATGGGTGAACAGAAACACTGATTTGGATGGTTGCAAAACCAGATAGCTACAGGTTACACCTATATATACCTTTAACCTCGCTCCGTCAGTACCATGGATAGTGTTTGTGGACTTCATAATATTCGAGGTAGTGTCTACGTTCATCAGCAAGGCAAGAAGCATTCGCAGGCATTCTCAGCTAAAAATGCTAATCGGACAATCCTTCCCAGCTTCCACCAGAGATCCCCGCCTGCACAGAAACCAACTTAGGCCTGTTTGATCTACTCCATTTGATGTTAAGAGCAGTAGTTCCCCGAGCAGGCTGCCTGTACCTTTTACCGGGGTTACGTCCGCACCCAGGTGTTATTAGAGAGGGACTACATGCTGGTCTACATTAAGGCAGCATTGACTGAGTGCGGCATCAAGATGCCATGGTCAATAAACATCAAAGAGAAAGCAATCAAATGGAGTCAATTCTTGCACAAAGGAAGATTGTTGTGGTTGTTGCAGGTAAATCATTGCAGAAGATTCTGAAGGCAGAATCCTCGGCCCAGCCACCTTTAGCTGTTTCATTAATGACTTTGTCCATGACAAGGTCAGATGTGTGAAGATTTGCTAATGACTTCATTCTAAGGTTCTTCAGGACTTCAAACACTGAAGAAATTGAATTGTTTCTAAAAACATGTTGCAATGTTGGATACCTTGAAGGTCCTGCACCAGGTTGGAGCTGGTGCAGATAATGTTTTTGCATTCATTTGAAAGGACGGTGATGTCTCTGGGCTGGGGCAGAAAACCCAGGGGGGCCAGAGGGGACACGTCCCCTCCATGTTTTGAGAGGTGGGGGACATCCCCCCCAAGTTTTTGTCATCTGGATTTTAAAACCCGGTGAAATCTCCGCTTTCTGCGAGACAGTCGGGGTGGGACTGATGATCGAGGGCGCCGATTGGATAAGAGAGACGTAGGTCAGCAGGCAATGGGGGCGGGACATGATTCAGCGCGATGATTGGAGGAGGGAGGAGTGGCACAGACCTGCGCCTCATCCGCAGCCAGGATGAACCCGGCCGTGTCTCCGGCGCTGTCCCGTCCCCTCCCGAGTACCCCCCCCCCTCCCCCCGCGGGTGGCCAGAGGTCGGCAGCAAAGATCCTCCGCTATAGGATCTTTGGTCGGGAATCAGACGGGCCAGCGCAGAGAAACAGCGCTAAACCCAGCTAACTCTGCCTGTCCCACCAGGTGAGCTTACAACCCTTCCTGGACTTGCGGGAAATATGGCCAGCGCGGAGAAGCAGCGCTGGTGTCCCATCAGTCCAGACAGGACTGTAGTTAACCCGGTGAGACAGGCAGAGTTGAGCTGCATTTAGCGTTGGATTGAGCCTCCGAAGCCTCGCGCGCGTGTGTGTGAGTGTGCGCATGCGCGCGTGGACGCCAAAAGATTGTGTCCCCCGTCCCCTCCATGTTTTGATAGCGAGTTCCGCTCTTGTCTCTGGGGTCCACGTATTGGAGCCACAAGGAAATGCAGATACTGGTTCACAGAAAAGATATAAAATGCTGAAGTAACTCAGCAGGTCAGGCAGCTTCTCTGGAGGACAGGGTAGATAATGTTTCGGTTCAGGACGCTTCTTCAGAATTGAGAACATTTGCCTTCAGCCTGAATGTGATGGTGCTGAGAAAGCTGGAAGAGAGGTGGGGGCAGCGTAAAGCCATGCGAGTAATTAGTGGAAACAAAGAACTGGAGGTGCTGGTTTACAAAAGAAACCACAGAGTGCTGGAGTAACTCAGCGAGTCAGGCAGCATCTCAGGAGAACATGGATGGACAATATTTCTGATCAAGACCCTTCTTCAAAATTGGGAACATTTGCCTTGTCAGCGATTTAATACACAAAACATGCATGATGTTGACTAAGAAAATTCTGTGAAATATGTTATTGTCAAATTAATGATAATATCACCAAATCCGGATATTGATGGTCTCTTTTTAGTTGTTATTCAGCCATTGCCACTTGTCTATTCTGCATGTTTCACATCTTTGACCTGAATCATTAACTCTGCTTCTCGTCCCTGAGTGTTGGGGTTACTGCTGAGTATTTCCAGTATATATTTTGTATTTATACCACATATATTTTACTTGCTGTTCTTGACTAGAATTCAGCACATCTGGTTCCATATGTTACCTATTTTCACTTTCATAGCATCACTGAGCAGAATGCCATTCATCCTCTTAGGCACATGCCAACCTAAAAATAACTTTAGGTTAATCCCACTTCATAGCTCTTTGTCGATAGCCCTGCCGATATGTTTTCAAGTGTAAATCAAGCCCTCCTAGATCTCTCACTCTGGTTATTAAGTCTTGTTTCATTTGTCCACTCTTAGGCACTCTAACCGCTCATATCTCTATTCCCAACCCTTGGGTACTTCTTGAACTTACTCTCTTCTCAGAGTCCCTGATCTGAGAGCAGCTTAAGTATGAATAAACAACTACACTTCTCTTAGCATCCTTCAAGGCACTCCTTATAAGTAGCATCTTTAACTGTTCCATTACACTCTCTCCAGACCAGCCTTCCTCTCAGTCTGATTGCTTGGCCATCCCACATGTATTTGGTTCACGATATAGCTAACAAGGGCCTGAGGCTTGGAGGTCAATCTCAATGCCTGTTTAGACACTTAAAAATGCCTGTCTTCTTCTTCTGGCATATGGCGTGCACTGCCTAAAGTTGTAGGACAACTTGTTCTATTTGTTCTTATGTGATTGAGCACACCGGGTTGATTGCATTAGTCTAAACAGGGTGGACAAACGTGAAGGTTGCAATCTTCCACCCCAAAAATGCCTGTATTTTTAAGCTTTGGTGACTGGCAGTAATGTGCAAAATAGTTCTGAATTTGTTTCAATAATACTTATGTAAGAGCACTTGAGATTCGTTGCTACATTAACAGTATGATGGAACCGCAAGTAATGCTGTTGCCATTTTTAAAGGGCAAAGTCTAATCAATCAAGCATCTCTGAACCAAAGGACCCTGCGCTTCTGGTAACAGCTAAATCATTTCCTGCACAAGGGAATTAAGTGGATGAGGGGGAACCTCATTGAAATAGCCAAATAGTGAAAGGCCTGGATGTGGAGAGGATGTTTCCACTAGTGGGAGATTCTAGGGCCAGACAGAATAAAAGGACTTACCTTAGAAAGAAGGTGAGGAGGAATTTATTTTGTCAGAGGGTGGAGAATTTGCAGAATTAATTGCCACAGAAGGCTGTAGAGGCCAAGGCTATGGATATTGTTAGATTGGAGATTGATAGATTATTGATTAGTATGGGTGCCATACGTTATGGGGAGAAGGCAGGAGATTGGGGTTGAGAGGGAAAGATAGATCAGCCATGATTGAATGGCAGGGTAGACCTGATGGTCTGAATGGTGTAATTCACCACCATCGGACTAAAGAAATTCTTCCTCATCTCCTTTCTAATGGTACATCCTTTTATTCTGAGGCTCTAACCTCTGGTCCTAGACTCTCCCACTAGTGGAAACATCCTCTCCACATCCACTTAATCTAGGCCTTTGAGTGGAAACCGGATGCTCAGGTTTCCTCCTGTATTCCAATTTTGTGCAGGTTTGTAGGTTAATTGACTTCTGTAAATTGTCCCTAATGTGTTGGATAGAACTAGTGTACTAGTCAGCGCGGACTCGGTGGGACGAAGGGGCTATTTCTATGCTGTATCTCTAAACTAAACTAAACTAAATCTCCTCTGCACTAATCTATGCTCTCTCTCTACAACCTTGATGTGTAATATCACTTGTTGCTGAGGCGACCCGTGGTCTTGTCAAACACATTTCATTGTACCGTTGACCCTGTGTTAACCTACATATGACAAATAAAACTGAACTGAACTGAACTGAACTGAACTGAACGTGATGTGGTGGCCACTGGCCAGAACTGCACATCTTGCTCCTAGTGTGATCTGAACTGTGTTGCTCCCTTTTTTATATAGATATAAGGAAATATAGCTTTAATACTGAGACTAGTTTAATATAAATGCAGGCCAGTGCAAGTCTAATACAACTTATGCGGTTCTATTTTCAGATAAAGTAAACGCACTTTCTTCGTTCATTGGTCCATTCAAGTATTTCAGCCCTGGTTTGGAAAATACTGAGGACGAAGATAATTTGAGTGAGTATCACTTCTTTTCTGATTTAGCAAATCACGAAGAGCATCACAATGGAATTAAAACTCAGCCACCTTGACAGACAAATCCTTGACATAATAACATGCCTGGAGTTTAATTGAATGGATAAGTTAATAAAGGGCCTGTCCCACTTTCATGACCTAATTCACAACTTTTTTTACTCGTGGACATTTTTCATCAGGCTAGAAAAACGCCCCGACCTACTTGATGCCACGAGTACCTACGACTAGCATCACGACCTACCTACGACATACCTACGACCTCCTACGACCTTGTGACGACCATGCTGCGAGTATGAGTCAAGGGCAAACTCGGCAGAAGTCGTGAATTAGGTCGTGAAAGTGGTCTGTCGAAATAATGGACTGCTAAGGGTCACACAACGTCACCTGAAGCAAACAAATCTAATTTGTACTTATAAATGTTCACCCTTTCTTGTTCTTATTAAGGGTTTGGGTGGAGGGGATTGGGGGATATACATCATGTGCAGGCAGATGAGATTAGTTTAAATTAGCATCCGGGTCAGCCCCGACATCATGGGCCGAAGGTTGTGTTGTGCAGTGTTGTGTAGTTCTATGTAAAATGTCCGAATAGGCATCACAAACTGGAGTCACAAAAGGAAGAATTTGATATTCCAAAAATCTACAATACAAGCAAGGAACCATCTACTGTAGATGTGGAGAACCACGTCGAACCAATTAACCGTATATCCTCTTTTACAAAGGTCAATTTCAACATTATTGGTATTGGTATTGGTTTATTATTGTCACGTGTACTGAGTTAAGTGAAATGCTTCGTTTGAATGCTATACAGTCACATCATACAATGCAAGAGTGCAACAGGCAGTGCATGGCGAAAAATACCAGAGTGCGGTAAATAGAGTCATAGAGTGATATAGTGTGGAAACAGGCCCTTCGGCCCAACTTGCCCAACTTGCCCACACCGGCCAACATCTCCCAGCTACACTAGTCCCACCTGCCTGCACTTGGTCCATATCCCTCCAAACCTATCCTATCCATGTACCTGTCTAACTGTTTCTTAAATGATGGGATAGTCCCAGCCTCAACTACCTCCTCTGGCAACTTGTTCCATACACCCGCCACCCTTTGTGTGAATAAGTTGCCCCTTGGATTCCTATTAAACCTTTTCCCTTTCCCCTTGAACCTATGTCCTCTGGTCCTCGATTCCCCTACTCTGGGCAAAAGATTCTGTGCATCTACTCGATCTATGCCTCTCATGATTTTGTATACCTCTATAAGATCTCCCCTCATCCTCCTGCGCTCCATAGAATAGAGACCCAGCCTACTCAACCTCGCCCTGCAGCTCACACCCTCTAGTCCTGGCAACATTTTTTTCTGAACCCTTTCAAGCTTGACAATATCTTTCCTATAACATGGTGCCCAGAACTGAAAACAATATTCTAAATGCGGTCTCACCAATTTCTTATTCAACTGCAACATGACCTCCCAACGTCTATACACACAACATTATGGCCTTACAGTTAAATAGAAAGTGCAGATGAATAAGAAATGCAAGGGCCGCAATGAGATAGTAGGGAAATCGGGGCTACGTCCTTAGCTACTGAATGAGAGATCCATTCAGTAGTCTGATGACAGAGAAGAAGAATCTGTTGTATGTGCTTTCAAACTATTGTACATTTTGCCCGATGGGAGAGCGAAGGAATGGCCGAGGTGCAAATGGTCCTTGATTATGTGGCTATTTTCCTGAGGTAACATGAAGCTGAAGTTGATTGGGAAAAGGCTGGTTTGTGTGGTGGATTGGACGACATCCACAACTCTCTGCAACTCAGCAGGTCAGGCAGCATCTCTGGAGAAAAGGAATAGGTGACATTTCGGGTCAGGTCTCTTGTCTGCAATTTCTAGTTGTATTGGGGAGACCTGTTGTCAAACCAAGTCGTGATGCACCGAAATAGGATGCTATCTACAGTGCATCTGTAGAAGCTGGTAATGCCCCTGTCCCACTTAGGAAACCTGAACGGAAACCTCTGGAGACTTTGCGCCCTACCCAAGGTTTCCGTGCGGTTCCTGGAGGTTCCCGGAGGTTCCCAGAGGTTTCTGTCAGTCTCCCTACCTGCTTCCACTACCTGCAACCTCCGGCAACCACCTGCAACCTCCGAGAACCGCACGGAAACCTTGGGTGGGGCGCAAAGTCTCCAGAGGTTTCCGTTCAAGTTTCCTAAGTGGGACAGCGGCACTAGAGCTGTTGGAGGAATGCCAAACTCACTGAGGAGGTATAGGCCTAGGTGCGCTTCAGTGTGGTTGTTCCAGGATAGATTGTTAGTGGTATTTACGGCTAGGATTGATGTTTCTAATCATTTCAACTATGTACGGTGAGGTAAAGGTACAACAACTATTTTTGCTTGCAGCAACATCGCTGGCGCATAGTCTCAGGCTAATACACCAAAACAAATTCTACATAAATTACACATAAAATCCTAAAAGAAAAGAGATTTTTCAAAAAAATTCAAAACACATAATTAGATGAAATGCAAGTCATAGTAATACAAAAGGTGGGGGCGGTGGGATTAGGGTTGTGCAGGGTGGCTCACTGCACCTCAGTGTGGTACAGATAATAAAGTCCAAAGCGTTCAGGTTTGTTTGTTAAAGTACAGGGAATTAGTTGGTGTAAAGATGAGATCCACGGGGTGAAGATGGTTTCAATTTCTGCTGTAAGAATTTCACTGAAATTTAATTGAAATGAGTCCTATTTCCGTCACTTCTTCCCATGCCTCCATTTATTCCCTGTAACCTATTCACTCACAGATAGTGTCGTCACCTGCCACTACACTGAGGTGCATTAACCCACTGGGATAATTCTGTCAGAGGTATTATCAGAAATTCTATATAATTCAATAGGAATCTGAGGGGTAACTTTTTCATACAAAGGGCAGTGAGTGTATAGAATTAGCTGCTACAGGAGGTAGTTGAGGCAAGTAGTATTGCAATGTTTAATAAACAATTAGGGATGTACATGGATAGGATAGGTTTAGAGGGATATAGTCCAAATGCAGGCAGATGGGGCTAGCATATATGGGACATGTTGGTCGGTGTGGCAATTTGGGCTGAAGGGCCTGTTTTCACACTGTATGACTATGACTATATGAGTATAAGTAATTCTAAACCCTCTAATTCATGAGATGTAGCTCTGTAATGTATGTTTATGTGTATATTGACCTTTGTAAAAGGGAAATGTGATTAACTGGTTCTACGTTGTTTAGATACTTCCTAATATCAACTTCTTCCTTCTGTGACTCCTATTTAATGCTGGCAGGAACATTTTACATGGAATTAGAGGGAAGGGGTAATTTGCAGTAGCCAATTGGATCACCAGCGTATCAAGTTGTAGAGTCGTACCCCACAGAAACAGGCCCTTTGCCCACCACACCCATGCTGATCTTTTTGCCCACATACACAAAAAAACATATTAGGACTATCCTTCTCTGTATAAAACTCTTAATTGCTTAGCACAGATAACCCTTGTTATAACGGACCTTGGGGGGGAATGGTGCCCATTATTGCTGATTGTCCACTTTTACTGACTAAGGGTCTCGCTTCAATCACCTAGATCAGCCATAATTGAATGGCAGAGTAAACAAGATGAGCTGAATGGTCTAATTCTGATCCTATCAATTATGAACTTACAAACCTAGCAGTCACTCCTTGGACCAACAAGTTGTTTTCGGATGCAAAGTTCTGTTTAACTGCTAAAAATGTATTTTATGACTGCATAAAATAGTAAAGACTGCTTGTTACATTGTTTAACAGAGCATCGTTGCACGAGTGTCAATCGAAGCAAATGCTCGACAATTTCTCCCACGGTGCAACGAGCAGCCTGTGTTCTTAAAGAGACAGTAGTGTTTGATTATTGTGGGGATGTTCCGTCCACTATAACCAAAATCCCTTATAAAGATGTCCGTAAAATGAGGATACACTGTAATAGTATCGATTCCACCTCCTCCTCTGTGACATGACCCAGACCTCAAACATTCTCTGTGTAAAATAATTACCACTCAGATCCGCTTTAAAACTGGTTCCTTGCACCCTAAACCTACCGTCTCCTGTTTGATACTCGGTTGGGATGTGATAGGAAACCCAAGCATGTAGACCCCACAAGATTATAGAGGGAATGTACAAGTCCCTACACAGAGAGCACCAGAGGTCAGATATGAACCTAGGTAACAGGTTCTGTGAGATGGTTGCACTATAAAGTGACTGGGAAAATTGCAGCAGGGGTTGGGTTTAGTTTAGAGATAAAGCGTGGAAACAGGCCCTTCAGCCCACTGAGCCCAGGCCGACCAGCGAACCCCGCACATTAACACTACCCGCCACATTAGGGACAATTTTTACACTATACCTAGCCAATTAACCTACAGACCTGTACATCTTTGGAGTGTGGGAGAAAACCGAAGATCTCAGAGAAAATCCACGCGGTCACAGGGAGAATGTGCCAACTCTGTACAGACAGCACCCATAGTCGGGATTGAACCCAGGTCTCAGGCGCTGCAAGCACTGTAAGGCAGCAACTCTACCTCTGCGCCATCGTGCCGCCCACATGTGCAAATCAATTGTGCACACTGGGCATATTTTTGTATATCAATTTAAGGTAGATTTTTCATAAAATAAAATCACAGATTACCAATGAAGTTTACAAATGAAATTGTGTGGCGGATAGCAAATAATTGTAAATTAATTGTTACAATAAAAACAGAGGGCAGGAGTTACAGGATGTTTTTCCTGCTACTTGTAGGTCTCAAGCTCTCTGTTCTGGAGACATTACTCTTCACTTTGTGCATTAATATTGGCAAATTGCCCAAAAGCAGGAGGTTTTATTTAATTCTTTAAGATAACCAAAGGAATGCAAAAGGTCTTTAATAAGTGGAAAGAATGGTCTGGAAAGATGAAATTCGCGCTTGATTAAATATAAGAAATTTATTTAGGCCAAGCTGTAATCGTTTTCTAACAGCCTTGATGCAGAGACAGAACAGGTTAGGGTACAATATTTAATGAAGCAACCTAGATTCATACCATCGAGGACCTAATGGAATTCTTAATTTTAATCTAGGATATAAAAGTCAAAAAGTTATGCTGCTACTAGATCACATCTTATTAAGACCTCATTTACAGCACTGAGCTCTATGGGGTCTGACTTGGCGTTAGGGGAAGTAAATGTGTTTGAGCAGCAGTACGAAGAAATAAACAAAAACTAATAAAGACGTTAAAAGGTTGATCTTATCTGACAAGTACAACGCAGATCACGGGAATAATGACAGGAGGTTTCAAATGTCTTAATGAATGAAGGAGGTCAATTCCTGCAGTAAAGCTTAAAATGCTGGAGGAACTCTGCGGGTCAGGCAGCATCTAGGTTGGGAATGGACAGGCAACGTTTTGGGTCAAGATCCTTCTGGCCATTTCTTCCCCAGATGCTGCCTGACCCTCTGATATAGACATAGACATAGAAACATAGAAATTAGGTGCAGGAGTAGGCCATTCGGCCCTTCGAGCCTGCACCGCCATTCAATATGATCATGGCTGATCATCCAACTCAGTATCCCGTACCTGCCTTCTCTCCATACCCTCTGATCCCCTTAGCCACAAGGGCCACATCTAACTCCCTCTTAAATATAGCCAATGAACTGGCCTCGACTACCCTCTGTGGTAGGGAGTTCCAGAGATTCACCACTCTCTGTGTGAAAAAAGTTCTTCTCATCTCGGTTTTAAAGGATTTCCCCCTTATCCTCCAGTGCTTTGTGTTTTGCTCAAGATCCCAGCGCCTGCAGTCTCTTGTGTCTCCATTTGCTGCAGTGGTTGGGTAAAGAACTAGACACTGGGAGGGAGGCAAGGCTAAACCTCTTAGTGTAGATAGAAACTGCAAATGCTGATTTTGCCAGAGATAGACACAAAGCGCTGGAGTAACTCAACGGTTCAGGCAGCATCTCTGGAGAAAAGGGATGGGCGACGTTTCGGGTCGGGACCTGAAGGAGACCATCAGCGAGGACGTCAAAGGTGGTCTGAAAGAGTCCGACCCAAAGCATCACCCATCCTTTTTCTCCAGAGACGCTGCCTGACCCGTTGAGTTACTCCAGCACTTTGTGGCTTGATCCCTTTGTGATATGTTGTGAATGTATGGAATTTATTTCCTCGACTAGTGGTTGAAGCAAAAACAATGTCTCATTCAAATTGAGAGGAAAGTGATGGGTGAGAGTTGAAGAACAGTGGGAAAAGGAATGGGTAAATTGGAATATCATTTATGGCTTACTTGTGGAGTTGAGTAACAACATGGTCCCAGTGGCAACTGATCAAATGAAAGTGCCTTGGCAAAGATTAGACGTGGAGAAGTTACCATGCCCAACATCAAACCACCACGCCAACTGCTGCAAATGGAACAGGTCAACAATGCCGAAGAACACTGAACATTGTTGATGTTATAACCATATAACCATATAACAATTACAGCACGGAAACAGGCCATCTCGGCCCTTCTAATCCGTGCCGAACACGTATTCTCCCCTAGTCCCATCTACCTACACTCAGACCAAAACCCTCCATTCCTTTCCCATCCATATAACTATCCAATTTATTTTTAAATGATAAAATCGAACCTGCCTCCACCACCTTAACTGGAAGCTCATTCCATACAGCTACCACTCTCTGAGTAAAGATGTTCACCCTCATGTTACCCCTAAACATCTGTCCCTTAATTCTCAAGTCATGTCCTCTTGTTTGAATCTTCCCTACTCTCAGTGGGAAAAGCTTATCCACGTCAACTCTGTCTATCCCTCTCATCATTTTAAAGACCTCTATCAAGTCCCCCCTTAACCTTCTGCGCTCCAAAGAATAAAGACCTAACTTGTTAAATCTTTCTCTGTAACTTAGTTGCTGAAACCCAGGCAACATTCTAGTAAATCTCCTCTGTACTCTCTCTATTTTGTTGACATCCTTCCTATAATTAGGCGACCAAAATTGTACACCATACTCCAGAATTGGCCTCACCAATGCGTTGTACAATTTTAACATTACATCCCAACTTCTATACTCAATGCTCTGATTTATAAAGGCCAGCACACCAAAAGCTTTCTTTACCACCCTATCTACATGAGATTCCACCTTCAGGGAACTGTGCATAGTTATTCCTAGATCCCTCTGTTCAACTGCATTCCTCAATTCCCTACCATTTACCATGTACGTCCTATTTTGATTTGTCCTGCCAAGATGTAGCACCTCACACTTATCAGCATTAAACTCCATCTGCCATCTTTCAGCCCACTCTTCCAACTGGTATAAATCTCTCTGTAGACTTTGAAAATCTACTTCATTATCCACAACACCACCTATCTTCGTATCATCTGCATACTTACTAATCCAATTTACCACACCATCATCCAGATCATTGATGTACATGACAAACAACAGTGGACCCAACACAGATCCCTGTGGCACCCCACTAGTCACTGCCCTCCAACCTGACAAACAGCCATCCACCATTACTCTCTGGCATCTCCCATTCAGCCAGTTGAATCCATCTTGCTACTCCACCATTAATACCCAACAATTGAACCTTCTTAACCAACCTTCCATGAGGAACCATAGTTTCCTAAAAACGGCAACCCAAGTAGACAGAGTGATGATGAAGAAGGCATATGGTGTGTTTGCCTTCATTGGTCAGAACGTTGGGTATAAGAGTCAGGAATTCATGTTGCAGCTTTCTGGGACTAGGGGTCAGGCTGCATTTTGAGTATTGTGTGCAGTTCTGGTCACCATGTTACAGGAAGGATATGGGGGTGGAAGTTTGCAACGTTCACATGGTCTGCCCTGTTTCGACGAATGCAATCAACCCGGCGTGCACAATCAAATAAGATCAAATAGAACAAGTTGTCCTACAGCTTTAGGCTGTACACGCCATACGCAAGAAGAAGAAGAAGGAAGGATATGGAGGTTTTGGAGAGAGTGCAGAATATGTTAAACCAAATGCTGCCTAGATTAGAAGGTAATGACTATTAGGTTGGGTAAACTTGGATTGTTTTCTTCGAAACTTCTGATGCTGAAGGGAGGCTGAATGAACAGTATAACGTTATGGGAGGCATAGATAGGGTAGAGAGTCAGAACCTTCTTTCCCAGGGTGGAAATATCAAATATTAGAGGATGTAGCTTCAAGCTGGGAGGGACAAAGTTTGCAGGAGATGTGTGGGCCAAGTGTTTATACAGAGTCTAGTGTGTGGCTGGAATGCACTGCCAAGGGTGGTGGAGACAGATACAAAAGTGGCAATTAAGAGGCGTTTAGATAGGTACATTACGTAAGGAGAGATATGGATCACGTGCAGGCGGATGGGATTAGTTTGACTCGTTATCATGGTCAGCATGGGCTTTGTAGGCTGAAGGGCCTGTTCCTGTGCTGTACTGTTCTATGTTCTATTAGAAATATAGAAACATAGAAAATAGGTGCAGGAGGAGGCCATTCGGCCATTCATTGTGATCATGGCTGATCGTCCCCTATCAATAATCCGTGCCTGCGTTCTCCCCATATCCCGTGACTCCACTAGCCCCTAGAGCTCTATCTAACTCTCTCTTATCATGCAGGTCTTAACATTACTGTTTGTTCCGTTTTGACATCTACTGATTGTGAGGGATTAAAGGGCTGTCCCAGTTGGGTGACCTAATTGGCGAGTTTAGAAGAGTTTAAGAGAGTTTGAAAAAATGTAATGTAGAAGACCTCCTTTGACTATGTTGAAGACTAGCTTCGACTAGCTACGACTAATAGTGGAGAGTGAAGACGACCTCCTTCGATCTCCTTCGACCTCCGACCTCCCTTCGACCTCCCTTCGACTATGATGAAGACTATCTACGACTACCTTCTATTACCTTCGACTACCCTCGACTACCTACGACTAACATGCCGACCTACTACGACTAAACCTACAAGTAAAAAAATTATCGATTTTTTTCCATGGCGACCTTTTTTTACTGGCGGGCATTTTTCAACATGTTGAAAAATACGCCGTGACCTAGCTGAGGCCTCGAATACGCGGAGACCACTCTCGAGCATGAAGGTGAGTTACAAAGACCTCCTACATACTCGTGTCGACCATGCTGCAAGTATGAGTCGAGGGCAAACTCGCCAGAACTCGTGGATTAGTGGGACAGCCCAAGTGGGACAGCCCCTTCAGTATGTAAATGAACCCACTCAAACCAACTCTTTGGCCCAGCTATGGAAATGTATCCCAGCAAGAACCAATCTCTTCAGGAAAGGAGAAAGATAGGAAGGTGTCCTTATTCATATGGAATGAACTATTATTCAATGGTTATCATTTAAATGCGTATCTCTGGAGAATTTGAGACACTCATCAAAGATTTCCATAAGATTAAAACAAACAGAAAGTGGCAGAAATCCTCAACTAATCAGTCCAGATTGGTGTGTGTGGGGGGGGGGGGGGAGCTGAGTTAATGTTTCAGGCCAAAGACCTTCTGTCAAAACTGGAAAGGAGATTTCTTTTTTAAACTTGCTCAGCTGCAAGAGGATGGGAAAATGTGTAACAAACTCTCACTTTGCAGAAGGTCTGAGGAAGGGTATCGTTGTCATTAGCACAACTTCCCCCGCTAACAATTGACCATAATGGACTCCATTCTTCCTGAGGTCATCTGTTGCTGACCCTGTTTTGTTCTGGCCTACTCCCCCTTTCAGTCTGAAGAAGGGTTCTGACCTGAAATGTCACCTATTCTTTTTCTACAGAGATGCTGCCAGATCTGCTGAGTTACTCCAGCATTTTGTGTCTATCTTCAGTATAAACCAGCATCTGCAGTTCCCCCCGATGCACTCTCACACTTTATCTGCAGTTTATCCCCTTCCCTGTTCTGACAAAAGATCTCCAACCTGAAACGTTAACTTAGTTTCTCTTCCACAGATGCGGCCTGACAGGCTGAGTATTTCCAGCATTTCCTGTTTTTATTTTAGATTTGAGATATTTTATATTAGATTTTAGATTTAAGACTGTGATGAGGAAAAACGTTTTCACCCAGAGAGTTGTGAATCAATGGAATTCTCTGCCACGGAAAGCAGTGGAGTCCAATTCACTGGATGTTTTCAAGCGGGATTTAACTCTTTGGGCTAACGGAATCAAGGAATATGGGGAGAAAGCAGGAACGGAGTACTGATTTTGGATGATCAGCCATGCTCATATTGAATGGCGGTGCTGGTTCGAAGGGCCGAATGACCTACTCCTGCACCTATTTTCAATGTTTCTATTTCTAGCCTGTGCAGTATTTTTGATTTTGACAAGATTAGTCTCACATTACCCTCTCACACCTTTGCTATTTTTGATAGCCACACAGTGGTGCAGCTAGTAGAGCTACTGCCTCAGTTTCAACCCTGACCTCAGGTGCTGGCTGAGTGGAGTTTGCACTTTCTCCCTGTGACCATGGTTTTTCCATGGTCCAGGTGGCTCCAGGGTTCTCCCACATCCCAAAGATGCATTGGTCAGTTGGCTAATTGGCTACAGTAAAATACCCCTGTGTGTAGATGAATGGTATCTAAGGATCCTACTACGAAATGTTGCTCATCACTCTTCAATCTCCGTCTCCACCTTCATCCTCCCCTCCACCACTTGGCTTCATCTGCCCGCCACCCTTTCACCTTTGTCCATCTTTCACTTACTGACCCCCATTCACTCTTCCCCTCTCCTCTCTTCTTTATACCAGCAATCTTCCCTCTCCACTCTTACACCCTATGCAGGGGGTTGACCCAAAACATCAACAATTCCTATTCCCTTCTCTCCCCTCCCACCTCCACTCCCACAGATGCTGCTCCACCCACCGACTTTCTCCAGCAGATTGGGTTTTTTGTGGCTCCAGACTCAGCATCTGCAGTCTCGTGTGCAACTCTGTACAGGCTCAACCCATAATCAGGATCGAACACGGTTCTCTGGCGCTGTAAGACAGCAACTCTACCGCTGCGCCACAGTGCCGCCCTCAAATGGTTCCTCAATCTCGTCAAGTCAAGTCAAGTCAATTTATTCGTCACATACACATACGAGATGTGCAGTGAAATGAAAAGTGGCAATGCTCGCGGACTTTGTGCAAAAAGACAAACAAACAAACAAACCACAAACAGAATGTAACAGAATCACATACTCTTTTAAATATTAAACATTGTGGGCGGAAGGAAAAAGGGATAAAAACAGCAATTTAAAAAAAAGCACTAGAGTGGTCCAGTAAGGTTAGTCCCTGGTGAGATAGGAGTTTACAGTCCTAATGGCCTCTGAAACTCCTTCTCAACCTCTCCGTTCTCACAGCATGGCAACGGAGGCGTTTGCCTGACCGTAGCAGCTGAAACAGTCCGTTGCAGGGGTGGAAGGGGTCTCCCATGATTTTATTGGCTCTGGAGTTGCACCTCCTGATGTATAGTTCCTGCAGGGGGGCGAGTGAAGTTCCCATAGTGCGTTTGGCCGAACGCTCTACTCAACTCTCTTTATAAACACCCACAACCGAGAACAGTTCAACTTTGACTGCAAGACCCCCCTCGCTATAGTTACACTCAACATTGGTCCAATCCATTGAGAATTAAGGCACATGGGATCCATGGAGACTTGGTAGATTAGATTCAAAATGGGCTTGGCCACAGAAGACTGAGGATAGAGGTGGAGAGGTATTTTTCTAAGTGAAGGCCTGTGAGCAGTGGTGTTCTTCAGTGATAAAGTGAGAATAATCTAATATTATGTTTTTATTAGGCAATTATAATCAGCACACGGGAATTTAAAAACTAACCATTCCCTCACATGAATAATCATTCCCCTGGTTTACCAGAGCAAGCTCAGCTAATTAAATGTTTATCTTTGCATTTCTTTCTAAATATTTCATTAAAAGATAAATGTACGTTCCCTGTTGCCTCAGCAATTTTGGAGCTCCAACAAGAACCACTTGGAAGTTGATTTTTTTAAGACCACATTAAATGTTCATGTTATTTATTGTATTGTGGGATTCTCTTTATCATGTCTTATGTGGGAAGGAATTACTCACAGATCATTAGGTCCCCATATCGGAACGTATCTCAGGGAACATACCAGCGAGAAGCAAGTCTGCATCAACCCACTGCACTAAAGCTAAACTACAGGACGAATGGGAAATTGTTTAGCCCACCTCCACACTCCAGATTCAGGGACAGTTTAGAGTGACACAAAATGTTGGAGTAACTCAACGGGCCAGGCAGCATCTCTGGAGAAAAGGAATAGGTTACGTTTCGTGTCGAGACCCTTCAGGGTCAGTTTCTTCCCAGCTGTTATCGGGTATCTGTACCGTCCTCTCACCAACTAGAGTGGTCCTGTGGTCCTGTAGGAACAATTTCCTGTTTGGCCTGTAGGTTAACTTTACTCCACTGGGATACCCCATTGGAGATTAGATTAGATTAGATTAGATTTGTTTATTGTCATTCAGACCTTTCGGTCTGAACGAAATTTCGTTTCCCTGCAGTCATACATATAATAAAAAATGACAAAAACACACAATAAACACAAATTTAACATCCACCACAGTGAGTTCACCAAACACCTCCTCACTGTGGTGGAAGGCAAAATCTTAAAGTCTCTGTCTCTTCCCTCTTTGTTCTCCCTCTGCGCCGAGGCGATCCAGGCTCCAGATGTTGTGACCCCACCGGGTGATGGTAAATCCCGCGGCTCAACCGTGCTCCGCGAACGGGCCGGTTCAAACTCCGCGGGTGGTCATGGAGACATTCAAACTAACTTTTAATCACACTTTACTGCACTTTATCTTGCACTAAACGTTATACTTTTTATCCCGTATCTGTTCACTGTGGATGGCTTGATTGTTATCATGTATAGTCTTTTTGCTGACTGGATAGCACACAACAAAAAGCTTTTCACTGTATCTCAGTCACGTGACAATAATAATAAATTAAACTAAACTAATTAAACTGAACATCAGTCATTACGCTGTAGATGATACCTGTATATGCCCACATTTAGCGACTAAGTTTCAAGTCATCATCAACCCATTTACTGAAGGACTCAAGAAAGAGACTGAGCCTTATGCTTATGCCCCCAAAATGTACCAAACTACTGCCCTCTACACCATTGTGTCGAAAGGAAGTGCAGATGCTGGTTTACACCGAAGATAGACACACAATGATGGAGTAATTCAGCAGGACAGGCAGCATCTCCGGAAAGGAGGAACAGGTGATGTTTCAGGTGGAGACCCTTCTTCAGACATTTGAAGAAGGGTCTTAACCCGAAACATCATCCATTCCTTCTCTCCAGAGATGCTGCTTGACCCGCTCATTTACTCCGGCATCCTCGCCACCATTGCCCACCAACAATAAATGTCCATAGTAAGCCATCAGAAAAGGTGGAGTTTCACCTTAAGCCTACGCTCTCTAGTTTTGGAATCTTCTAATTTGGGAGAAAGACTGTGAGTGTCCTCTTTACTCATGGCCCTTTTGATTTTACATACTCCAATAAGGTCAGTGCTTTGAGGAATAAGATGTTAATCCTGGCGCAAATCTCATGACCTACCAGGCAACAGGACCACATGCCTTGGAGCCACAAGGAAATGCAGATTCAGGTTTACAAAAAAGACACAAAGTGCTGGAGTAACTCAGGAGGTCAGGAAGCATCGCTGGGAAACATGCATAGGTGACGTTTCGGGTCAGGACCCTTCGTCAGTCTCAAACCGAAACATCACTTATTGTCCAGAAGTACATACCTTCTTGTGTGCCCCCACCACTGAGACACTCTGGAGAAAACAATCCATGTTTGTCCAATATCAAGCGACATCACTGTGAACTGTGTAGGCAGGAACTGCAGATGCTGGTTTAAACCAAAGATAGACACAAAAAGCTGGAGTAATTCAGCAGTCAGACAGCATCTCTGGAGAAACAGAATAAGTAACGTTTCAGGTTGAAACCCTTCTTCAGACTTCTATCATCATTATGAACTGCTTATACACTCTTTCTAAAAAATCCAAATTTAGCCTAACCAAAGTTTTATACAGCTGCAACTATATTCTGCATATAGACTGCATTTGTATTCTATAGAAATGGATTGTGTCATCCCAAATACACCTTCTCCATTCTGCACAATCATGAGGCAGGACTCCATTGCTTTGCTCCACAACAGATTCCTCAATGCTTTGGAAAGATTTTGTGGAGTCATCCATGCTGTCTCCATAAAATCAGCCAAATCCATTGGAAGGATAATTGAGTACATAGTATCCTCTCCCAGACCAAAACATCCCCAACATTGACACCCTATTAACACCTTGTTCAATTCCAATAGTGTTGGATAACTTGAGTTTAGTTTAGTTTAGTTTAGAGATAAATCGCAGAAACAGCCCTTCGGCTCACCAAGTCCGCACCGACCAGCGATCCCCGCACACTAACACTATCCTACACACAACGGGCACTATTTACACATACACCAAGCCAATTAACCTACAAACCTGTACGTCTTTGGAGTGTGAGAGAAAACCGAAGATCTCGGAGAAAACCCACGCTTTCACGGGGAGAGCGTGTAAACTCCGTACAGACAGCGCCCGTAATCATGATCAAACCCGGGTTTCCGGTGTTTTTAAGGCAGCAACTCTACTGCTGCGCCACCATGCCGCCCACAAACTGGACCTGGCGAAACAGGCGGTGACGAAAAGCTCATCCCCATTAACTTCTGGGAATTCCTGTCTCAGAATGGAGAAGGGACATTTTGGATGGCATAAGTCATTTGTCACAGAATACAAATGCAGTACAAATGCAGAGTTGCAGCTGCATGAAACTCTGGTTAGTCTACATGTGGCGTATCACGTGCAGTTCTGCTCACATCACAGGGTGACATTTCGGGTTGTGATCGTTCTTCAGACTGGATGAGCCAGAGAGCCTTATCTGAATGATAATGTGTATCTATCGTTGGTGTAAACTGCATTTCCTACCTGCACAATGGTGTAGAGGGCAGCAGTTTGGATCCTTTTGGGGACATAAGCGTAATGCTTAATGAAAAGTTAGCAACAAATTTCTCCATTAGGCAACTGTGAGAAACATCAGTTGAAATCATATCTGGAGTGAAGCATTATTTTGCACTGATGTAAATATAAGAACATTGAAAAGAATGCCTGCTTCCTTGTTACTTTTCATCTTGTTAAAAATGTCAGCATTTTACTTATTTCTGCAAACCTATCTGGATTTCAATTAAAAGCTGAAGAGTAT